>NW_006239958.1:10390-18852 GCF_000226075.1 Solanum tuberosum
AACCCCTAACCCACCCACCCACCCAAATAAAAATAAGGAGAAACTATCTAATGACACAAAAGTTCCTACCCATATTCACTAATCCACTCTATAGTTTGAAATAATTACATATTGTATCACTAATTAATTATTTCACACCACATTTCAAGTCAGATACACCACTCCTTCAATTTTTTCCTCGCTCTAATATGCTGAAAAATACAATATATATATATATACAGTTATGATATATAACAAGAAAATGAACTTAGGATGAGATGTATAACATATTTTATTATAACATATAGTATCTTAATTTTATCATTCAAATATCATCCATGTACATTAGTTTACATTATCTAGAGAAAGATAGTTGTGAACTTACCAACAGATGGTGGAGGGTTGGGAAGTTGATTTTCAATATCTCGAGACCCTAATTGTTCATTATCATGGGAAAGCTGGCTCTCCATTATTACTATGTTTTTAAATTGCTAACAGAAATTAAAATAAGGATAGAGAAAACTGTTTTTATTATGTTCTCCAAAGATTTTTACTATGTTTATTTATATTATTGTCTTAGGAGACGAAACTTTGTATTTGGGCTAGCTTGATATGGAGGAATATTATTTTCTTTGCTTAAACAATATGAACAACCTTTATTCTATTTTTCCTTATTCTATAGAAAACTCAACCATTACGATATTTCAACTTTGAAGGTTAGTATATATATATTCCTTACTTGTCCTAATAATAAGCAAAACAATTCTTTCCCCTGTTATATACTATAGATTGACACTCAGTTTTAACATATTCCTCCATAAATAGGAAACTTTTTACCAAGAGTATGGACAAGATAGAATAATATCCACGAGTTGCGATGTTTATAGTTTTTGGCATCCCGATGATGGAAACGTTTACACCAGTTGATGAAATATTTAGAAGCTATGGTTTCTGGGTTCTGTTTGGCAGCGAGCGACAAGTAGAAATAATGTAAAAGGAACATATATCATTGTTGTGTTTGATCAATTTCTGTTTAGAGTTAGTTTTTGTTATATCCAGTCAAATCCTACTACGTGATTATTTCCTATTATATAGTGTATAATATCTACAAAGAAAATCATTTACAATTCTCACTTATTTGAGAAAAGAAGTTACTCGGCATAATTTTTGAAATACACCGTTTAAGTTTTATCATATCCAATTAATAAAGTCCTACAAAGTGTATAATATCTATAGAAAATTCAGTATAATAACTATAGAAAATTCAGTCATCTAGATATGTTTGTATGATGATACCTTAGTGATTTGTATTTACTGTGTGAATGAAATTGAGAAGATGGCCCCCTCATCAGTGGCTGTGCTGTTGAGCAAGTTTTTATTCTAGGGACGCCTATGCTTTAGTTTTTTTTTTTAAAAAAAAAAGAGAATGAAAATAACTTGTTTCCAATCCAAACCGTCTTAAATGTTATATATAGTTAGCAATGGATGCTCAGTACAATTCACCTCATAATTACAACAGTTGCACACAAAATATCTTATGTTTGATAAACCACCAAGAAAATATTGTCTCACGAACATTTATATATAGGCAAATAGTATGAATTTAAGCTGATGTAGGGGTAGTGTAAGAGCAATCTCTCGTTGTAATAGTATTTGATGAATGTGTAAGTGGTTTGCTTTCGTTCGTATCTTCATACTTGTCTCTTAACTTGACGAGATCCTAATCATCATAGAATCTTGATTCCATAGTAAACTCAGACATGGTTGCCTACAGCAGATATGGTTGGCCTAAGTGCTGGAGATGGACTGGTACATAGCAAAACTACATTTAACATCCTTAGAGCTTCGTCCTCGTTCAAATTACTGCCCAATGTTGCATCTACCACTTCCTTCAGTTTTCCTTGCTTTTGTAGAACAAGGGCCTGAATATATATACAATTGAATTTAATAAAATGCAAGACACATGTGTTGAAGACAGAATGAAACTTTTAGATGAAATGATCGTGCTATTCAGTTATGAGGGATTAGGAGGCCTTACCCAATCTAGGAGGCACACAAATTTCTCATTGGGGCGATATGTCATATTGCTTTTTCCAGCAGCAATCTCTAATGCAAGAACTCCAAAACTGTAGACATCTGCTTTGTAGGTCAAGCAGCCCCATAGTGCGTATTCAGGGGCCATATATCCTCTGCAGAACAAAGTGAGAACCTTAACTTCATGGAGACATAGCCAAAACCACCTCTCCGATTTTATTTGCAGCGTCAAAATTATTTGTGGCAGCTTTGATTTGTCTGATGGTAAATACACCAGTCATTGAATCTAGTCCTCTTGATTCTGTACATTTATAGGAAATTAAAAGAGAACATTTAAAAAGGGAAATGACTTCATATAAAGTGAAAATTATGTAATATGAAATGCATTTAGCCATAAATGCTTCCTTTCTTGAAAATCCATTATTTTCATTTTGATAACAACTTTTCCAAGAGATCGCGGAGAACAAAATAAAAAGAGAACAAAATTTAGGTCATTATAGGAGGATTGAGCAAGTTCATATAAACACAAATCAATCAATGTACTTTTAAGTATAATTTATGTCCATCAATTTTACTAGCAAATTCACTCAGCTTGACTAATTTACACAAAGCATATCGTTAAATTTGCTCAAAAAGAATAATATCTCAAAATAAATAGTCACACAATGTCATAAATTAGATTCCATGATTAAAACTGAAAAGATTAAAATTAAAAAAATTAATAAAAGAAAAAAAATTGAAGTGAAGAGGGGAACTAAAACATTTTATAAAGAAAGAAATAAAGATACTGTTATATTAAAGACCGCCACGTCATCCATTTTTAAATTATTCTAATAATCGACCGTTACAACTCACACATACAAAACTCTCTTCTCTTCTTCACTACCGAATATTCTCACACACACGCTCCTCATGGGTGAATTTCTCTCTTCTTTCTCTAAAATGGTGAATTTCCCAATTCTCCTCTCAATTTTACTTCTTCTTGGAATAAAAGAAATCAAGTTTTTGTGTGTGTATGCAGCAGACAAAGGCGAAGATGAAGGTGGTGAGAGTAAAATTGCTGAGAAACAAGAGGGAGGTGGTTGTGATCGAGGCAAATGAGGAGAGACATTGGTATGCTTCTTGAATCCCGTCCGGAGGCCACTGCTCGTATTCAGGTACTTTTTCCTCTGACTTAGGGTTGGGGGTTTAGTTGATTGATGGATTATTTGAATAATCTATATGTAACCTCGAAATCAACTGGTAGGAATTGGGAATTAGGTTTATCAGTTTATGGATCATTTAGCTTGAAACATAGAATTTTGCTTTGCTTCCAGATTATAGCTTGCAATTGCTCATGGGTGTTTACCACGGAGATCGCTGATAGGAAAATCTGTTGTGAAGATTATTATCTACCTTAATCTCTTAACTATTGTTCCAGCCTGAAAATATGTAGGGAATCAAGTTAGATGATTTGGAAATTTGAACAGTAGCTGCAAGTATAGCAACGGTTAAGAGAGATTAAAAAAGAATTTCGAGAAGTGATTAACGTAAGCTTAGATAAGAAGATATGATGGCCAAGAATTATAATAGAAAGTTAATAGATATTCAAGCATTGTCAAATATAAAAGGAAATTTTATTCCTCAATGTGTTTGTTACATCATCTGCTTTGTGTTGACACCCAATTTTGGCCCTCCAGTATTTAATTAATTTTCAAGATTCTTAAATTTCAAACAATTTGAAGTAATTATTTTGAAAAAATCATAAATACTTTTTTGAAATCATTATTCAATGCAATTTTCCATTTTTACTATGAAATATCTCAATATACTTAGAATATATAGATTTATATAATTTCCAAATTTTGAATAAATATTTGGAAAATCACTTTTACCAGAAAAATAGGGTTTTAATTAAGTACGCATCTTATTTCCTTTAAAATTGATTAATTCACAATTTAACTAAAACCTTTTATTTTCGAAATAATTATTGTGTGTTGTTAAAGGTTAAGAAGCTTAATAGTTAATTAAAAACATAATTTATTTCGCTTGCGATTTATTTAGGATATGGTCAAAGGACCAAGTCCTTCAACTTCCAATACAGTACTCAATTAGCCCAAGTTTTGGCCCAAATCCCTCAAAAGATCCTGCCCACCCCTTTATTACTCTTCCCCTCCTCTTTCTCAACCAAAAAAAAAGGCACCAGCAGCCTTATGAATTCTAACTCCCAAATCCAATTTGCCGCCTCAAATTTCCCCTTTTCTACTTCATAATTCGTACAATCCGCGTGCTTAGCACGAGCATAAAGACACGCGGAGGTTCCGGAGGCAACCATGGTGTGGTCCATTCCAATTTCCTTTTTCCTTTTCAATTTCGTTGCAAATTCGTACACTCTCCAGCTCTTGCACTTTATTCACTGCGAAAATTGGAGGTTTCGGCCTCTCCCACATCGCTTCTCAAATGATTTTCAATTTGCAACAGTCCCACATCGATATTTCGTCCATTTTTGGGATTCTTGGGTTTCTATATAAACCCACCCCATTCACTGTTCAAGGGGACGGGTTTTTTGGGGAGACTGAAGAGCACCCTCGAAAAGGTTTTGGGAGCTCTCAGTTCATAGTTCAAAATTCTCTTGTCTTGGTTGTCGAGTTGAAGGTGTGGTGTTTTTCTCGAGCTCTTCGTCTTGGTTCGCTGCTCGGCGAAAGGTAAATTTTTATTTTTTTTTCTCCTTGAGTTGATTCGAGCATTTGGATAGTATAATTTCTTTGTTGTTTTATATGGGTTTAGTCTCATAATTTTCTTTATTTTTGTGCTGTTAAGTTTCCTGTACTGCACTACTTATCCATGTTTTGTATGGTTTCTACTCTAGGTGTTAATTTCTAGTGTAGATGCTAAATTCTTGTTTTATGTCTAACAGTTCACTGATTTGAAAACGCGAATATGTAAATTGGTTAATTAGATTTAAAACTAAGGTCTTAGTATCTTATTCTTGTCTCTATAGTTTCTTAAATGCCCGTGATTTGCTCTTAATAGTTTTAGTTTCCTTAATTGTATTGGAAATGGATAAGAAGCTTCTTGTTTGTCTTATGTTAGACATCTTCTTTTTTTTAGTTTGGTTGGTTAAGTTTTCTTTTAATTCCTCCGTATAATGCAAATTATTTCAAGGTCTCTTTGCTTCTCAAAATAGATGTCGGTGTCTTTTGATTTCTAAATGTGAGCTCATCTAGCAGTTCCTTTCCATTTTGTGTCTTAAACAGATTATTTGAGATGTATTATTTAGTATTGAATGTTCCCTGCTCATCTCCTCGTAAAGCTTTTTGTGGTAGTCTTTTGCTCTAACTATCTCTTTAAATCCTATGCTTTAAAGACTAGTTTGAGTTTGGATATATTTGTTTAGCTTTCTTTGCTTTGAAAATCTGTCCGGTTCACCATATTATCAGATTTGAGAGACTATGAATTATTAATGGTTATATGATCTGTTATTTTTGGTCGATTTGGCAACAAGTTAACTCACCATGTTTCCTTTGAAATTCTTTTGAACTCAAGGATTTGTTGTCAATAAATTTGAGCGACATATTATGCGTATACATTGATTTAAAATAAAGGGAGTTTCTTTTCTTAGATTTGGTGTCTGCTTGTAATGCCTAATATGGTCTCTAATGTACTGTTAAATTTTAATATGAATAGATGCTTTAAATTTTGCACATTTACAGTCACCATAGGCATATTAAGTTATCAGCTTTAGCTTAATATGATTTCGTATTGATTCTAATTTCTGTTTCCTCTTTCTCCTTCGCATGAACACTCTCTTATTCGAGTTCATTTGGACTCCCTATCTCTTGCATTTTTCTCTCTGAGTCGACCCTCCTTTAAACCAAGTAATACCGGCGGATCAGTGGCAGCGACAGTAGCTCCAAAGAGCTAAAATGAGGAGCAAAAATTTGGGTTAAAACCCATCATTAACGAAGCAGCAGCAGCAGCAGCCTTGAAAAGGCTGAAAATTGATGATTTTTGGACTCTCAAAAGTTCACTAAAACAGCAGCAGCAACAGCTCAAAATGCTGAAACATGAAGAGCAAAATTGGGTTAAAACCCATAAGGAATGGGGCAGCAGTTCGCAGCAATTTCAGCCCCCAAAATGGTCGAATATGGGCTGGAAATTTCAGTTTTATAATTCACTGTTTATGTTTATTTCCTCAGTATTAATTTCATCATGAATGCTAACATTTTTCTGACGTTTTTACTGACTTGGATGAATCCTCATAAGAGTTAACATTATCTATCAATTTCCTTTATCAAATTCCTTTTCAAGGGGTTGGTTCGCCTAATTATTTATCAACACGGTTTATTTTCTAGGCGACTTAAGCTTATGGAATAACTTAAGAACCTTTCATGTTCTTCATAGTTATTAAAAGGGCTTTGAATCCACGTTAATGAAGTTGAACTAGCCATTTGGTTCAAAATCTTTAACTCGGATAGATTATTAAGTTAAAAAATATTTTTTGATTTTTAATTTTAATTTTTAAATATTCCATTACTTGATAATTATAAACTAGTCTATATTCATTCTCATAAAGATTTCTTAAATAGTTTAAATTTATCTTTTAAAGTTAGCCAACTTTTAAATCCGTCGGTCAACCGCGTGTTAGCGGATTCTCTAAGATGCCTAAACCCTTCCTTAGAGAATTATTTGAACCCTTACCCGACTTTGGTTTATTAAAGGTTTTATTTAATATGTTCTCTTGCAATTTCCTTTTTAAATGGTTTTCTTAATTTTTCCTAAAAAATTAAGTGGCGACTTCCATATCATAAATTTTTTCATATTTTACAAAAATTGCCAAAAGTTGCGAAAATGGTTTCGAAACCTTAATTTTCGAAATCGGGTCGTAACACTTTGTATGGTGATTTTTATGTCATAATAATTTCTTGCAACCCTGCTTTGAAGACCTCTAAAACAATCCATTTGTAGAGTAAGGTTTGTGTTTCCCAGATCCTATTTGTGAAAGTACGTATGCTATTGTTGTAACATAATCAAGGCACATGATAACGTCAGTGAAGAAACACTGGGACAAATGACTACATAAGGGATGAAGTGCCACAGTCAAACCTTAATTTCTAGCATAGCTAAGCAGAGAATTGTGCATATTGCAATGTAATAGTAGACACCAACAACTACCAATAGTAATTCTCATGATCGATGCAACATATGAGATTGCTCTTTTTCATTTTTCCCTTTGTTTTGTGATTCTTCAACCTAAATCAACCTAGACATACATCTGTACAACATATTTAGACACTATGGTTTGGCTAGCAGGTAAAGTTGATATTTTGGGGTTTGTTTAGGTCTCTTTTGCTATTAAGTGTATGCAAAAACAAGAACAAAAAAAAATTGGCCTTGCCTTTTGAGTCAATCATTTAGCTTGAAACATAGAATTTTGCTTTGCTTCCAGATTATAGCTTGCAATTGCTCACTGTGACAGCAAAGGTTTTTACCACCAAGATCGCAGATTGGAAAATCTCTTGTGAAGATTATCTATCTTAATCTTTTAACTAGGGTTGGGAGCTTAGTTGATTAATCGATTAATTGAATAATTTGTTAACTCTCTCTTGTTACTACTTAGAATTTTGCTTTGCTTCAAACATAGCCTAAACCTCTCCTCCCTAAAAAACATTCAACAACACATTGATGCAATTGATGATTGGAAAATTAGAAGTTTCTGACTTTGGGAATTTTCTCAAATCCCCAACAGGGAGTCAGGGCTGACTACCACTTGTGGGACTCCAAATTATGTTGCACATGAGAGATATGATGCATATGTAGTTTGAATCATTTGGTTACTTCTTAATAGTTCTTATGAGTGCATTCTTCTTGTTTTGTACATGCAACCCATCATTCTTCATTTGATTGGCCTGCTATCCCCCCAAAACCTTTTTATCATTTAAACTTTAGATTGCGAGTTAAGAGTACTATTTTTCCCATTCCTGATGTCCACATTAATAGCACCATCTGATTTGTTTTATCTGCAAAGCTTGAATCAGAAAGAGGCACAGGGGTGATTAACTCTGTTTTAATCCATTGCCCATTTACCATGATCAGTAACAACATGGATTAAAATCCTTCCAATTTACCGGATCATTTTAAATGTGATAAATTCCTTAAGGATGTCTGTTCATTCCTTGATTTTATAAGTGTTCCTTTTCTAATCTCCTTTTTCTTGATTAATTTGTGAAGCTACTCAGATCCACACATGCAGATGATCAAGATTGATGGGATAAAACAAGACCTTGGTTCATTGTGAAAGGTTTGAATTACTCTCTGCCCAACTCAGTTTTTGTTCTTGTCTTCTTTTTATTATGAATCTGTCGTGATCATTAACAATCACGGCCTCGGGCAGGGGGGCGGGAACTCGAGCCAGGCACCGTGCGTGCCTAGAGGCGAGGTGGGGCGGGGGGAGCTTGAGGCACAATACG
>NW_006239958.1:19246-30298 GCF_000226075.1 Solanum tuberosum
GGGGGGGTCTCTAGGCACATGCACGACGGCAAGGAGACTCATGATGCCTTCGGGCAGAGCGAGGGGCCTCTAGGCACGGACCTTAGAGTGGGGCGGGCGACACGGCCTCGAGGTACGGTGCCTCGGGGCGAGCACAACACGAGCTCGAGTACTATGGAATCCAGGAAATTCTCTTAACAGTAATATCCACTTTAATTTTCCCTTTTCCTTTCCTTAATTTCCCTTCAAATGGTACAAATTCGTACGTTGATAAGGGATTTTGAAAATTTCTCAGAGTCCCACAACCCTCCCTTTCACTGATCATTGACAGTTTTGGACGCTAGAAAAAAGAGCACCCCGTAAAGTTTTTGGGAGCTCTTCCTGAAACTTCATTATTTTGTGGCTACTTCGAGGTGGATGCCCTCCTGGTTAGCTGCTCGGTAAAAGGTAATCTTCTCTCTCCTTCCATTCTTCTCTCAAGCATTGACTAATTTCTAGCTATGTTTCTTTTAGTTTATATCAGCATGTGTGTTGTATTTCCTCATGTAAATATTTAGTTAGTAGTTTAATTACATTTCCTCTGTTTCTTAAATGTGATGTATTACATCTCTTTCCTTCCTGTTAGTTTCTTAGTCGATATTAACGTCTGCTGTCTCACATGTATTATGACTGAAAGTTTGAGTTTATTCTTAGTTTTTGTCGGGATGTATAAGCTTCATGTTTATATGTTCATATGAACCTGTGATAAGTACTTAAGCTTCCATTGGTTGAGTCTGTTTGCTTAAGAATCAGGTCGACAAGACTTCTCCTTCAACACATGCGTTAATAAGAGTCTAAGTTTTTCTCTTGAAGCATTTGGCTTTTTGTTTGAACCAAATGATTGGGGATATATAGCTAATGTATCTTCTTGTTCACTAAGTTAAGGGCAAGATTCATTTTTCTTTCTTAAGTCGTTATTGATATGTCCATTTCTTTGTGCTAACAATTTCGAGCTAGCTGTGTATTTGAAATATGGGTGTCCTGTTTGAGTAGTATGTTTGCTTCGGGTTGGTTCTCTTATTACTCAAAGAAAGTAAAATAAAATTGAGATGTCTGTCTATTAGCTGCTGGAATGTGCTATCACTCCTCTTCATCTCGTTTGTTCTTTTTCTTAGTTTATGTGTGATCGATCGTAGCTGAAAGCTTGGGCATTTATCTCGGTTTTCCCTTCCTATTTGAATTCTTTTTCTTGTCTTAATGTACAAGTTTAGTTTCAAATTATCATTTTATCATAGAACCTCTGATTGTATGTGTCCTAGTTGGAGATTTTTGAGTTCGGCCTTAAGTATGGTGTTCAGTTTAGTATATCATTTCTCATTATCTAATGTTTGTTGGCAATTCAGTAGCTTTCTGATTCTATCTTGTTGTTTTGGGTGAGCTTTATTTCATTAAAATTGTGTTATCACACTGCTTTACCTACTCTTCTTTGGAAATTATTTTCATTAATCTTCTTTAATTAGTTTTTTTCCTGCTATGCATGTAATATCTCTATTTGTGTGTCATAAAATGTTTCCTTTGAGTTCTGCATTAGTCATTTCTTTTAGCTTAAATGGAGATTGCTCAGGTTCCTATCAAGAGTTTTTAACTAATATCTACACATTCTGGATGTTTGCCTTGTTGATAGCAAAATGTATTGTTATTTAGCTATGATTAGTGTGTAAGATATTTGCTTATTCCTTTTCTCTAGCATACTCCTCAAGTTCATCCGTCAACCTCCATCAAGTTCGAAAAGGGAAGCTAATAGCCCCAAAAGGCTGGAAATTAAAAAGAAGATTTTTTTTGGACTCTAAAAGTCCGATAATAACTCAGCAGCAGCAGCGACTGATTGCTTTGGGACCAAAAGTCCAGGTGTCTTCAAATGCTATATGATATGATATGATGATTCAAAAGATAAAAGGGGTAACGTTTCCTATCTAGTAAAATTTACTCAAATTATTTCATTCAGTGTAATGATTTGACAAGTCGTGTATAATTCATTATTCTTTTATCAATACTGCTTTGAATTGTTTTACTCTTAAGTTGAGATTCTATCGAAAACGTCCTCTCTAGGTACACTTTACTCTCCCTAGACCCCACTTTACAGGGTATGTTGTTGTTGTTCAAGGAGTTCATGAAATCCCACCAAAAGTCATCTTCTCTTTCTATTTTCTTATCAAAAAATGCACACAATTTATGTGTTTGAAGTTTGAAGAGAGGAAAGGGAGGATGTTTCAACACTTCTGCAAAACTCACTTTCCAAAGACAGCTTTTATAAACAAAATAAATGACAGAACTGGCTATAAACAAATATCAACTCTCAGTGTGAACAAGCAACAATATAAAAAGTATGTCGCGGGATGATCAACACATTTCATTCTTGCATCTCATCATATTTGTCTCTTAAACCTTGAAAATTCAATTCATCACCGTAGCCACTTGAATCGAAGTTAGACTCATCGACGTTCAAACGACCTTCAAGCATGTTCACTACTGCAGACCTTAGTACTGGAGAGTACATCGTAAGGCCACTTTAATCATCTGATATGACGAAGATCCTAAATCCATACAATATTGGAATACCATTATCATCACTGTTAATACCGTCTGGCAAAGTGAATCCAGCACACTTGAATTGAAGTTAGAGACTCATCAACGTTCAAACGACCTTCAAGCATGTTCACTACTGCAGACCTTAGTACTGGAGAGTACATCGTAAGGCCACTTTAATCATCTGATATGACGAAGATCCTAAATCCATACAATATTGGAATACCATTATCATCACTGTTAATACCGTCTGGCAAAGTGAATCCAGCAGCAAACACCATTGTGGGTTTTGATGATATATCCGCTATCTGATTTTGAGATACAGTTTTGATGATATATCAAAGTCTAAAATGAGATGTAAAATGGGATGAGAGAAGAAGAGAATGTAAAACTACAATTGTAGAAATAATGTAAAAGGAACATCATTTAAATATATCATTGTTGTGTTGCCAATGACTACAAATAGTTCTACAAAACTCAGAATTACAACTAAGTGAATCAGACTGATATAAATGAGAACTAAAAAAATTGAAGGGAAAATATACAGTAAGAACTCAGCTACAAAAGGCAGGACCTCTTAATTTATCCCCCGAGGGAATCTACAACAACTAATACAAGGTCCAGAAAGCCTTCAACCAACTGGAGATTCATGTTTTGTACAACAAGAATTTATATATATAGACAGGACATCATTACCACATGCAGTATTTCTTCATGGATGAAGCAGCACCAGAATATTGAATGTACATCTTCATAACTGGCTTTCTTTTGAATCTCTTTAAAAGCTGTGAGGTATATCTAATGGCATGAAAGTAAAAATGTTTTACAAGGTCATTTGCTTTAATGGTGTTTCACAATGTGTCAGAGCAACGTAGGCAATTGTAATTAATGAGCCGGTGTGCAAGGCTACCAGCCTCTGGAACCATAGCTGAAGTTAAGCCATTCCAAAAGTGAAACGTGACAGCTTCTTTGAGGATAGTTTTAAAGAGCATATCTTGTTCAGCTTTCTCAGTTTCCATTGCTGGTGCGGAGAAGTATCTGTCAAAAGAAAGAGTTGTAAGTTCTATAATCCCCCTTCTCTATAATTATCCTCAACGAGAAAAATAAGCAGATTATGTAATTTTAACCAGAAGATGATGATGACTGATTACAGAAACCATGACATGTTCAGATTCTGCCAAAGCTCCCTGAATGAGATATTTAGACGGACCAAGGATTTTTTTCCTTTAGCCCACAGTTAGTTTGGGTTCAAGAATACAATTAAGGCTTAAATTACATGAATTACTATTTCACTTCTTCAAACTTCGACTCTAATTAAGGAAAAACATGGAAATTCAAATCAATGTTGCAATTACATGTTAAGTTGTTAAGATTTTGCACATAAATGAAACAAAAAGTATTGCTTAGGCTGTAAGTGTGTAAGAGTTCACATTATTCTTTTAGTGATACATAGGTAGGCATTACATTAAAACAAAAGCAGCACTAGGCTTCTGTTGTGGGTTATAACAAGATCTCTAAGGAGGTGTCTATTTTTATATCTAGGAACCTTAGAAAAGCTCAGGTTCAATCTTGTCCACTAGTCTATTGAGGAATTCTACGAAACTAGCTACATCTTGTACATTCTGTATTTTGAACCAAAAGTCTAAGGCTCTAAGCAGGTACTTCAGCATGTGTATGCTCTCTTTTGTCTTCAAAACATCTGAGATTTCTTTCTTTCCAAATGACCAATCATATGCCAGCTGGAATGGTTTTCCAGATTTTCTTCCAATCCTTTCTAACTCCTCAAGTTTACATTATTCAAACTATAATCCATCATTCTTTAATTTTTTTGAGATGGTAACAAGCATTATTATGAATCTTTTTTCTCCTCTCCTTTCAGTACAAGACTCAAACTTTTATGAGGTCACCCCACTAGGCATTAGTTAAAGCAATATATTTAGCCAAATCAACAGTAAAAAGAGGACATTTTTCATATTATCTTCTTTAAAGTATCAATTCAAACTACTCTTTTAATTACCAAGAAATCCTTGAGAGCCAGTAGCGCATTGTTCGAAACTTCAGTGGATGATGGGCCCATCCCTCTACCCCTTATCCACTTAAATACCAGGTGTAGACCATGTAAAAAAGATGCCCTCTAATGAAGCCCAAAATATAGAAGGCTGCCTTTTAAGAGTTCAAAGATTCCAAGTAAGATTGGATGGGAAATTAGCTGACCATTCTGTTTTTTGTCTTGAAAAGAAATTTTATTGACAGCTAGTCACATGGGGTGTGTTTAAAATATTTACAAGAACAGCATCAATATAAGTTGTGTAATGAGCTCAAAAAATCTATCTATGGCTCTGAAATCCGTTGCATCAGCCATGTTACACCAAAAAAGCAATGAAGAGATACATCCGTACATAACACTTATTGCATATTCTTTTTTGCTTCCAAAAAAATCGTGTTTCTCTCCAGATTCATCAGATTGTTAGGGGTACGGGTTTCCAAATTTTTACCTTATCTTTTCCAACATATTTTCTACTAGAAGGAGATCTCTTGTTGATTTAAGCATTGTCAAGTTGAATTATTAGCTGACCATTCTAATACCAGCTATTCAAGTTGGAAAAACTGAGAATCAGTTTTCATTGAAACTCAAGGTTAGTTTCCCAACTGGGCTTTACAGTTCGGAGAATACAAGGCCTTGAATAGATAGAATTTATTATTTTTGATGAAGTAAGATGTTGCAGAAACTCCAATTTAGTCAGGGGGCTAACCACAAGCAAATGTATGGTCTCTAAGCCATACTGTGGGAGCTAATGAAATCTAAGAGGGGTAATATGTCATCTACAAGGGATAAATTGCTGAGCTCTAAGAGGGGTAATTCTATTTACAGGGTATAGATAGAATTACACTCCTAAATTTCATTTTTTTAAGGTTCTGCTAAAACCAGGAAGCTCTAACTAGACTGAGTTTTCAATGTTTTGAACAAGTGACTTGTTCTGGGACAAAATTTGCAATATTTAAGTTCTGTTAACCATACAACTATAGTTTTAAAATAGAGATTAAGATTCTTAAGCCACATTCTGAACTAATAGCTATGTATGCTATAACCAATTAACCATCAAAGCCGATACCTTTTTGTTTTGGGATGTGGCAATAAAGTTTTTTTTTTATGACCACAATGAAGATTATTGGTGATCAATACTTTCCAATCTTAAACACAAAATTGGTCAAATTAGCCATGAGTCACATTTGTTTGGAGCAAAAGTTAAGGATACGGGTTCTCCAGTTGTCCTACATCATACTCATTTCTTTTCAACACCCAAAAGTTGGTTCGGCACTAATCTGAACAAAGGGCCAAGTAGATTCTATAATATAGGTTTCCTTTTCTGGGGTTAAGAAATGTAATTGGAAACTGGGCTAAAGCTACATAATGCTGCAGTGCCATATTTAACTTTTTTGCATTCACCTCAAAAGCATCTAAACTGAACGTCAACTCTAAGCAATTTATCAACATACTAATAACATGATAAATACAGCAATAATAATGGATAATAACACCATGATGACTGGAAGTAACGAGCTAATAATCACAATAACTCCAGTTTATCAAGGCAAGAAAATGGGGGGAAAGGAAATAATGTTAGTATGAACAATAATTAACAACTACAATAATATACCTAGTGTAATCTAACAAGTGGGGTTTGAGGAGGGTGGTGTGTACGCAAACCTTACCCCTACCTTGGTAGGTAGAGAGATTGTTTCCGAAAGACTCTCAGCTCAAGTAAAGCATTTCAAGGAGGTTTGAAAAGGGGATACAAGAGTGAAGAAGCCATGATGAAAATACTGGAGAAAAGAATAGTCTCAACAACACATAATACGATAACCGAAGCAAAGGAAACAACAGGCACTGATAAAATTGAAGAATAATAAGAGAGTAATACTAAATTACTAATAATACTGATTAGGAAAACTAGACAACACTCGACTACCTACCTAGCGTTCTACCTTAATCTTAGACCTTTTATCTAGGGACATGTCCACAGTAAGCTGCAAGTGTGTCAGATTTTATCTAATCACATCTCATTAATACTTTTTCGGTCTACCGCTACCTCTCCTCAAACCACAATTGTCAACCTCTCACACCTCCTCAACATGACATTTGTGCATCTCCTCTTCACATGCTCGAACCATCTCTATCTCACTTCCCTCATCTGGTCCACCACGGAGGCCACTCCCACCTTGTCCCAAATTTCTTCATTCTTAATCCTATCTCTCCTAGTATCTACAGTTCTACACATCCATCTCAACATTTCTGCTACTTCCATCTCCTAGACGTGCAAGTTCTTAACCCACCAACACTCTTCCCCATACAACGGTATGAACAATAATCAAAAGTTCAAAATAACAATGATAAATCTTTCACTAAAAAATTTAAGCACTCGCAATTTTAAGTACCACCTTTTATACTTTTGACCTCAAGATTAAAAAGGTTGCTAAGTTTGGTACCTGGTAATATTGTTATAACCGATAGGGAAGAAAACAAAAGAGGGTTGAAAATTGATCTCCGTCTTTCTACCGGAAAGATTATCATTGACAGAAAAGTTACTAGCAACTCTTGTCAAAAGATCAGCTCCATTCCATCTCAATTGTGTGTCGTCATAAGATGCATAAAACTCCTTCAAACACTCCATTACAAAAGGACTGCAAAAGACATACAAGAAAGTGAATCTTTGTCATAGGGCAGACAGAAGAAAATGATACTTTACATTTATATACTTTTGCTAGGAATACTTGTGTTCCTATCCTTTTCCCGCAATAAACTTTAGCAAACATTTCTGACAGATTAACAGGTGCAATTAGAGATTATTGTTCAAAATTTGCATCCTTCGATAGCATTTTCAGGCTGATAAGGACAACCCAAACATATTTTTGAAAACAGTGGTATCTTGCTCAGCTTGTGTGCACCTCGACCAATCTTTGCATCAATCTTTATTTTTCGAATGTGTAATTTTGTCCACATAAAGCAGCCCTTCCCTAGTTCCCTCAATTTTCCTTATCCCTGTTTTTTCCTCAAAATAGTAGGCATGGACATACTAAAATGCCAGAGAAGGGGTGGTTATTGCAAGGTGCAAGCACACCAAAACTAGAACAGAGCACTTCAGAACTATTCAAGAGGCAAAGATTGTGTTGCAAGTACCTGTGCTTTCTAAAAGCCATTACAGCACCATTCAAAGTTTTTCCACGTCGGTCATCCTCAAAAGCAACAGTATTATTAAGTGAAGACAATGAATTCAACACTATGATGTCTGAGTCAAGATAGATTCCACCATACCTGCAATAAAAGGCAAAAGAGAACATGAAAGTTCATTTATAACAATGCAACAACTATAAACTTCACCAAAAGAAATTAAGTTGTTATATTACTGAAGTTAGAACAATACTGCAGTAAATGGAAAGGACAAAAAGTTCATTACAAACATGAGATCGCAGCTTTCATGTGGCCCCTTTAATCAATCTTTTTTATAAGGTAACTAAATTTTTTAATGTGAATCAGGAAAAAGATTGAGATGTAACACGTTTCAGAATAAACAGGTGGCAAATTGCTAGATTTTCAGCCATCTGTAATATATTCAAACACGATCATGATCCTAGTTTCATAAGGTTCTTGGCTTTTGCAAAGAGATGTTGGTGCAGCCTCACCACAATCTACTTTCTCTAAGGATAACTCAAGTAATTCAGCTATTGGCATATATTGCTAAAACAAAACCCTCACTAGAAGCAGCAAATTTCTGGAATTATGTGATCTTAAAAAGAAGCTTTCCATGTGCCACAGACACAACAATGAGTTATCCACTAACATAACAGCAAAATCTTTTGTACACTCAGAAGAAACTTAGATCCTTCTTCAGTAGTCCTCTCACCATCATTTTTTATGAAGTGTTTCTAACCATCATCAATTCCATTTCTTAACTTCATGAACAACCTGTCTTGTGGCAAACTAGACCAAGTTTAAGAATATCAGCTATGGGAAACAAAAAAGCGAAAGAAAAATATTACAATCACATTGAAATAAACTTCAGCAAATTGAATTCTCAAAAAAAAAAAACTCAGCAAATTGAAGTAAATCTATTGCAACTCTTCCTTTTTGACTAATTCCCAATTACATTCATGAATTATCCATCCATGAGCTGATTGCATTAGAGAAGGTTACTGTTTCTGCCATCAACTGATTAATCTTGAAAAGATTATTGGAATCATTTTTCTATAATAAAAAATAATTACCTATTGAAATAAATAGTCGAGATCTTAAGTGCGGGCTCCTTATCCAATTTGCCTTACCTCAAGTCAAATGTTATATATAGGAAACACTAAATTTTTTGAACTCTGTTATGCCAAACTAGGTGGAAGGTAATACATTTAAAATTGAAACTACAATGCATCATCATAGAGATAACACCTCGATTAGCTTCACAGTACATAACAATTTAAATACATCGGGAAGTGTATATTTTCCAAATTGCTTACTTGTATAGAGCTGCCAGCCTGACTAGTTCACTGTAATGGAAAGGATAATGTCTTGTCTGCTTCCATTCATACCAGAAAGAAGCAAATACATGTGTTGGTGTGCCTAGTAGGAGCTCATCAAGATTGGGCATCACAACAGCCACTTTGAAGCTGCGGAAAATAATCTATCATCAAATCCATCTCCAATAAAGTGCAAATGGAAGAATAAAACACCATAGACATGCATTTATGCATATATACACAAAGAGAACTTGAGATTATCTTCTTTTACAAAAAAAACAGTTGTTTTAAGTAAGAACTTAAGACTTCTTGGAAGCACTTTGAGTATGATTTTCATGAGGCAAATATGGATAACTTCAGATGAAATATTAGTCAAACAAACAACAAGCAGCGGCAGATCCAGGTATTTTTAGCAAATGAACTCATTGTATTTTTAAAGTTAACGGTTCATATCTACTGTTTGTTGCAATATTCGTGGATTTTTACACATAAATTTATGCTCAGCACCGGGTACCTGTACTCTACATCTGCCTCTGCCAACAAGATAACAAATCTAAACTGATGGAAGAAAGAAATTCAGTAATTTACCCATCCTTCACAAAACCACTAAAGAAATTAAGTTCGATTGTCTCAGAGAAAACCACCACACAAGCATCCCGGTGATGGTTAAGTACACTCTCAAGTCCCCTCTGATACCGAGCGGTAAACATCCATGCTGGAGAATTCCAGACCATGAAAACTCTCATAGTACATTTTGCTTTCCTGAAAAATGAGTCCATAAAGTTAGTGAAAGACAACCGGGGTTGCAAGCCCGGAAAGTAACCCCATCTCTTCCCATCAGCAAAGAGTAGCCCAGAAACTTCACCTCGGGCATCATCTTCCACAACTTTCATATTACCATTCCTTATCTCTTCCTTACTCCTAGGAGCTGAATCTCCATCACTATCATGATCAACTCTTTTTCCAATTCTAGCATCATCGTTTAAAGTTCTACGCTTCACTCTCTTCCCTCTATTCACATCCTCATCATTAGTTTTCACTAATTGACTATTGAATTTCAACTCCTTTGACTCGAAAACATCATTTTTTGCCAGCCCCGCCATCTTCTGTAACTCCAAAGCATCATTAACCAACTCAGATTTTGTCAATTCAGACACTGAAAGTGGTTTTTTCACCAGAAATGGAACTTTCTTAAACTCATTCATCAACCCTTTTAACACAATCTTATCCCCTTTAGTCAATCCAGTAGTCCCGGCTCCATCAGGATCCTGCAACATGGGATTATTATTTGGATTTAACGCCTCCAGATTTGACTTAAACATTCTATCACGCCTCAAAAAATCACTCTTCTTTTCAAACCACTCACCCCACCCTTCCCTCAAAGGTGATCCTTTTAGTAATAAAGCATCTTCAACACTCTCAATTTCACTCAACTTCATCCTCATTTGCACATCTACTGGAAGATCATCCGATCCAAACGCGGCCTTAGATTCATCACTCTTAAATCCTAATCCTAACTTCATCCTCGATTCAAAATTAACGTAATCTTCCCATTCCTCAATTGATCGTTTGTTAAACGCTCTCCGTACAACTCCGTGCCTCTGATCGTAGAAATATGTCGAGGAAACCCTAGGATACTGATTGATGATTTCTTCATCGTCCTCTTCGGATTCATTGGATAAGAGGAACTCATCATCGTTATTGTTGTTGCTGTCAGCAACGTCGAGCTCGTCGATGCGGTCATCGGAGGAGCGATAATCAGCGTCAGCTAAATCGTCGACGAGAGGGTTGTTCAGTGAAATGGTGTCGTATTGGAGGGGATGCGGATGGGGATTGTTAGGTTGGAGGAAGAAGTTGAGGCGACTGTAGAGGAGTGAAACGGAGAGGAGGAGAAGAACCGCGGCCGCTAAGGCGCAAATGTGCGCGCCGTAAAGCGGACGCCGCCGCGTTCGGAGGTTCCGAAGCATGTGGTACGGCGGGGGGTTGCGGTGGCGACTGCAG
>NW_006239959.1:0-16397 GCF_000226075.1 Solanum tuberosum
CATTTGAACCATATATTGTATATAACAAATTCATTATCAGGATAGATAATACACAAGTAAAATGATGGCTAACAAGAAAAATACAAGATTCGGTAACAACAAAAAAATAAAGAGATTGGTATTAAATATATTAAATTTTACATTTACAATTGAAGTAATAAAAACTTATAAGAATGTTATTGCAGATTACCTATCACGACAAAGCTACTCAGACTGAGACTGAGGAAGAAGATACAATTGAAAAGATACTCAAAGCTATTACTACACTTTGTACAAAAGTGAATAGTATGGACAACGAGATACAAAAGCTAAAGACTAATGAAGATAATCTGAAGTCTAAAACTAGTATAAGTCAGTAGTATGACTATAAAAATACGGAGCTATGTCGATCGGAAGACAAAAAATCCAGAGCTAAAAGGTGACGTTGGGAAACACCTAAAAACCCATAACATTTGTTTGAATACAGCTGCAGGTACAAGCCAACGAGTTAGTGAAAAAACATAAGAACTCAAACTTAAACCAGATATTTGAAAAACCCATTTACCCCCAAGGACTAACACCAAAAAACACATTAACTATAGAACCCACAAACTTCTACGTACGCAGATAGCCTACACCATGACAAAAGAACATATAACCATATTACGCGAACCTATATAGAAAATATATACAAAATCCAAACATTTTTAAACCTTAAACCCAGATCTACTACAACCCAAAAACCCAACCAGGATTATTTAACCCAAAAATTACAAGGCTATAATAAACTGATTGCACAACCGAAAACTAACGCCAACTTAGTAGTGGCATGCTGTAACTATGGACTGTTAAATATAGTATATACATATGACGGAGAGGAACTAAGTGGAATACCGGAACTACATAAAACTTTTATTACATATAAGAGAGTTACTAAGAGAAATTTTATTCTATGTAAAATTTTATACGGCAACAGCAAAGATATTATACGAGGAGATAAATAGTATTAGAGCTAATAGTGACCGGAAAACATGATAAAAAAATAATCTAGTTCATAATGACCGGAAAACATGATAAACAAATAATCTAGTTTATCACTAGTAGTGACCGGATGACTATTAGCTCTGATGAAAATTTGATACTAATTTGATACTATACACTTCTTTCACTTAACCATGCAGGTTAAGTAACATGTGCATATTTTTATTTCATTAAATCACTTGACCATGGAAAGTTGTATTGGTTTAGTGTGAAATCTGAAATAAGTAAGGTTTTGCCATGTTTTAGAATTGATGCTAGCTGAACTATGCAAAATTTGCATTCTGTTGAGGTAAATATTTAATAGTAGGCTATAATTAATATAATAGTGTGTGTTTTCTTCACATATTAAAGTTCGTTCCCCTTTTTATAAAAATGTTGTTAACCATCAATTAATTAAGAGACCCCGTTTACAATTTGTATACTTCATTCTTGGAAATTGGAAGTAGCGCAAGATTCGTGTCTCTAGTAGGTGAAAATAAATGTCCAACCTTCTGGCTTCCTCCGTCTTATATTAGTTGTCCACATTACTAAAAATATTTATCTCAAATTATTTTTCGATTTACAAAATCAAGAAAGAATTAATTAAATAATTTCCCAATTTACCCTTACAATTGTTTCTTTTTAAAAGTGTAAATAAATTTGTTAAGTTCCAAAAAAAATTCTTTTTCAAGTATATATAGATTTAGTCAAGAATGCATCAATTACCTAAATTCTTAGTCCTACTCATTTGCATCTTGTATATTGTAGTGAACCGGAATTCTCAACACCAAATATTCAAGTATTATATAATCCTTGAAAATCACAACACTTTAACTATTGAATTATGACAATATAGATATACACACACAAAGAGAGACACACACTTATATTATAACTAAATATACTTATTACGTATATCAAATATACACACTATATACTATCTACATCTCTTTATAATCTATTGGAATAGGTGGATAAAACCTCATGCCTTCACACAGCGAAGCATGAGTATACATCATGTTCTTTACTTCGTCATAACAAACTAAAGCATCTGTTTTAAATTCTCCAATTTCTTTCAAGATTTCAGATTCCGATTCTTCGAAAGCAACTAGAAAAACTAGGGGTGTCAAAAATGAACTCAAACATAGGTAACCCGCTCAGAATTTTAAGGGCTGGGCTCAAAATAATTTGAATTGGGTTCAATCTCAACACATTCAAGTCTAACTCATTTTAAGAGAATCCTCAATTTAGTACAATTCAATCTCCAGTTTCAACCCGTTTTAAAACTCTTTATTAAGATATGTTCCTATATTGAAGGTATGAATTATTATCTATTTAATATCTTTCAGGATTTATCTATCCATTTGTTACTTTTTAAAAAAAAATTGAGTTGAAATTCAAATTGTGATTATAAAAGTTAAATATCACTATGTTAAAATATTGAGATTAAGTGGGTCAAATTGGGCGGGTCAAGACCCAACCCAATTTTTAGCCCATTTGAGCCCAAAGTAAACTTGGACGGGTCAAGACCCAACCCGATTTCTATTTCAACCCATTTTAATATCTCTAATTTCAATCCAATCCGCCCATTTGACACCCCTAAGAAAACCATGTCAATGCAGCTGAAGTCGTGTAACGTCCAGCTAAAATAAAACTTATCACTATATCAACAACGAAATCTTCATCAGAATGCCCTGTACTCAAAAAATCTTGCTAATAAATCAGTTGAATCCAATGACGACTTCTCATTCAACTCCCTCTGTTTCTCCCTAACTATTTTTTCGCGAATTCACCAACTTGTTCAACAACAATTCGTAATTTCTTCTCCGAACCAATATGAAGAGCGCGGAAGAATGAATCTATTACTGCTTAATCGAATACAATCTTCAAATGCAACCGCATATTCTGCTTCAGGGGTTGGGGTGGGGTGGTAGGGGTTGAGGTATTAACAATTTAGCTTTGGTTAAATATTTTTTTTACTTTAGGAAATTAAAGTGGGTTAGAACCATTTTATCCAAATCATATTTGACCAAATCCTTATTTACCAATATTTTTTATACGGGTGGACTGTGATCCAATCCATTTTAATTCAATGCATCTAAATCCGATCTAATACACTCATTTGCCACCTCTAAACTAGACAAGTATTGTAGACATCTCAAAATAATATAGTTGATGAATAAAAATATACAAAAAAAGTATAAAATTCAAATTTTGAATCAGCCTAGATAAACTAGGTAGCAAGTGAGTGGTTGTTTCCTTTACTTTTCTAAACGTTGTTTAGACGACAAAGATTGGAACTTGTTGACTAAACCACTTGGAAAATTTTGATTAGAAGACAATTATATTTATTCTGTTTATCTTTTTCTTAATATAATTTATATTATATGATTGATTTCCCACGTCTGAACCCAACCCATTGTTTATTATTAATGATCATCTCCCTACAAATCTCATTTAATAGTCAAAGATAACTTTGTCATAATTCAAAAAACGAAACGTCACCAATTACTTTATATTTTTCATCTCCTCAAAATTGAGCTAAAAAGTAAAAACTGACCAAACAACTAGAAAAATGTCATTATCTCTAGGATGAATATTATAACAAAAATAATTTTTAGCGAGTTTAAATATATATTAACAAAAAGTATTAAATTTTTTATCAGTATTAGTTATTTGTTATTGGATTCAATATTACTATAGGCATCATCGTCCATCAACATTTATAAGAGTGTTAATTGCCACTAAAAATATATATTTAACAAAAATTAAGATATTATTATTAATTAATTGTCGATAAAGATCATTTTTTATATAGTGTGATTAGCCGTTGATGATTGCAACACAAGCTTATGTCATTACCAAAAATCATGGATCAATGCCACTGAATTCAACGAAACCCATAAACTATATTAATTTCCAACTTCGCTCTTGGCTGAATAAATTATTTTAATTTAACAAAAAAAATACTTGTGTTTGATGTAAAGAGATTGTCCATACCAAGTGAGAGGATTTTATTAAAGAAAGCTAGTTGATCATATGTTGTAATATCTAGTTATTACTATCGTTAATTTATTAAATCAGTAAATCCTTGTAAAATTACATGTACTTCAATTTTTTAATAACATGTTGTTCTAAATATTTATTTATAAAAAAAACCATGGAGATATGTGATTTATTAATTTAACTTCTTAGGATAATTCATAATCCAATCGCATGTCCAAACAATATTTCAACATCAAATAACTGTGATTGCAAATGAGCAAATAGTCATAAAAGTAAAAAACATCAGGGGCAAAAGTGTCACTTGATGTTTATTTCAATTATTTTTTTTAGAACTAGTATTCGTGCCTGTGCGTTGCACGAATATTTTAAAATTAAATTTATAATTTTTTTTTTGTATTTTCAATTGTTAGTTCTTTGTGATTTTTTTAAAAAGATTGTCCTAGTCTAACAAATGTAGGGAAAATATATCCACTTGAATTAAAATTATCGTAAGATCTATATATATATATATATAATATCCTAGAATTACAGAAACAATATGTTATTATTTTAACAGAAAATCTATTATAAATAATATAAACCTCTATCTATGATTAAATAAATATTTTGATATCAAAGTTGTTATTCATAACCACTCCATAACTGTCTTATATTTTCAATTGAAGTGTCTCCTCTTTATATTTTTAACTACTCTGATTTTATTTATTTTTTTGTCGGACATTAATATTTTATTTTCAAATTTCGTTTTCATTAATTATGAGTATTAATTGGTGGAATAATTCCTTCTCTCTTTTTTTTCGGAAGAGTGAATTCAACGTTCAATTATTTTTCTTATCAGTTAAAGTCAAAGTTTAAATATTTTTTTAACAAAGCAAAAATATGAACTGAAAAGTTACTATGAGTATTAGTAATTGTTTTTTTATTATTTATCTTTAATATACAGTTTAATATAGAGGCAGTTAACCATTTTAAAAAAAAAGTTGTATTCAAATTTTTAAATTTTAAATTAATTAAATTCAAAATTAATATTAATATATTTACTAAAGAAATGTACTATTCATAGTCATGATTGAATAACTTGATCTATACATTGACGTTTTATTGACTTTAACTTTTCTTTTTAGATAAAATAGAAGCGGAAAGTTAATGAATAGTTTTTTTTTTCATTATTTTTTAATGTGCAGTCAAGTAAGAAAGATAATGTCAAGACTAACTTTTAATTCATATATTATTTGTTATGTACATCCTTTTAATTAGTTTTAAAAGTTCAACTGATAATTGAAGGTATTTCATTACGGTTAGGATTGTAACTGTTATAAATAAATAAATTAATTTAATCACCATAAGATAAATAATGGTTTTATAAAAAATTGACAGAATAAATTAGTCATAAATAATTAATAGTTGTATCATCAATTTTGTTTTTTTTAAAACTTGAAGGAGTATAGTTTGTTCATCCATGCTCTTTTATATCCGTAATTATCATGTAAGGATTTTTTCCCTACAATATACAGATACTTCTCTTGGCTAAAATAAGTACACAATAATAATTTTTACCCTTCTAAAAAATGTACATATTCTTTTGAATCAAATCAAATTTAAAAAAAAATAATCAAAAATAGAATTATTTTCTCAACATATCTTCTTTAAACATAAAATTTACCATTGATTAGTTATGTTTTCAAAACTTCCGTTAAGCATAGAATTTGCAAATATGATAAAAATTTTTTTGAATAAAGTAGAGATAAAAAGGAGAAGTTGACCTTTATGTATTGTCTTCTTCATCAACATGACCATTTAGCACAAAACTAATGTTGTACTACTTCTGCTTTAAGAGACGTATTTGTTATTTTGACAATTGAAGAGCATTAACTTTCTCTCAACTGTTCAGAAACCACATTCACAGAGAGAAAATATAAACATAAATAATTATATAGATCTAAAAAAACTCTTTTACAGTTTTTTTTTTTACTTTAAAGAATTCTTTTTTACAGTTCGTTCCCTAATTATTTGGCTTCATGTAAAATATTTTTAAATCATTTTTTTATTTTACTTTATCCATATATTACAGAAAACGGAACATGAGTTGGGGTGGTTATTAATTTAGATATAAGAGATTTTTATTTTTTTTATTTAAAAAAAAAATTTGGCACGTGATGATTAAAAAAATTGAAACGGAAACATTTATCTTTAGTTTTAAAATTAAAAATCAAAACAAATGTACTTTTAAATTAGTTTTGTAATTTATTATTTAATTCTTAATTAATAATTTATAATTATTTAAAATTCCTATTTTTTGTGGTGCTGACACGTGACACTTTTTCTTCTCCTATTATATATAGATAGATTTTTGTTTTTTAAAATTTATTTTTATAATGATAATTATTGTTTTATTGTGATGCTGACACGTGACACTTTTTACTTCTCCTATGATACATAGATAGATTAAGATTATTATTATTATTATTATTATTTTTTTTATATATATTGTGATTAGCCGTTGATGATTGCAAACAAGCTTATGTCATTACCAAAAATCATGGATCAATGCCACTGAATTCAACGAAACCCATAAACTATATTAATTTCCAACTTCGCTCTTGGCTGAATAAATTATTTTAATTTAACAAAAAAAATACTTGTGCTTGATCTAAAGAGATTGTCCATACAAAGTGGGAGGATTTTATTAAAGAAAGCTAATTGATCATATGTTGTAATATCTAGTTGTTACTATCATTAATTTATTAAATCAGTAAATCCTTGTAAAATTACATGTACTTCAATTTTTTAATAACATGTTGTTCTAAATATTTATTTATAAAAAAAACATGAAAATATGTGACTTATTAATTTAAGATAATCCAAAATCAAATCGCATGTCCAAACAATATTTCAACATCAAATAACTGTGATTGCAAATGAGCAAATAGTCATAAAAGTCAAAAACATCAGGGGCAAAAGTGTCACTTGATGTTTATTTCAATTTTATTTTTCAGAATTATAAAACTCTTTCTACAGTACACGAAGAACAAGAACAAAACCTAATTTGTTTACTCTACTTCTCATGTGTCTCAATTTGGTTTCTCACTTCCCAAAGAGAACTAAGGCATACATATCTATTTCATACCGCTACATAGTTTGTGTATAAAACTTATATAGGAAATTCATGAAAATCATTTCTTGAGGCGATCGTTGACTTTGTTTCCAACTTGGTTGTCTTCTTTTATATATACACCTATTCATTTATTTTCATTTGTGCTTATGGTTGTTACTCATTCATTCTGGACCTTTATTGAAATGCTTTTTAATTAGACCAGATTTTTTGTTTCTTTCCTTAGATTTATTACTATGTATAATGGGGTCAATTTGGAAACGAGTCACATTTGATTTTCAACACTCTCTCATGTTTACAATCTAAATTTATTGAATTTTGATGGAAAGCTTTTGATTTTCACTGTGTTTGTGTTTTCATTTATTATGTTATATCTGGCATTTATGGTGTTATAGGTATTTGTAAAGAAGATGCTAGAAATTTGGAATTTGGTATTTGTAAAGAAGATGCTAGAAATTTAGAAATCTAACTCTTATGATGGATTAATTCTCCGGAGACATTAGTTGTTGTGCCTTTTGATCTTTCCTACTAGAGATAGTTGTCTCCTACTAGTAGGATTTGTAGTTGGTAAAGTTTGCATTGTCACTCGTTTCCTTAATCATGTACTTTCAATTGCCAACAACCTTTTTATTAGGGTATGTCATGGGTATTGATTCCTTTTTTGAGTCAAAGATCTATCAGAAATAACCTTAATTTTAATACCACAAAGTTAGGCTAAGGTCTTTGTACATTATACTCTTACAAGATCACACTTGTGAAAATACACTCGATTTATTATTGTAATCATGAATGTGGTTTTGAGGGACTTTAAATTTAAGTAGATTCACTCATCCTTCCTCATACCAGCCGAAAAGAATCTACATGTGGAGATTGTTTCATCTTTTCTACCCGATGTATTATTTGGGACTTTTGGTTTGACTTTTTGTGTATGCCACTTGACATTAAATGCAAGAATTTCTCTAACTTCTATAAGGGGTTATCTTTCCAGGTCTTAAATATGTATAACCATGTCTTAAATATATATATATATATATATATATATATCCAAACAATAGGTCCTACTTTATAGTAAACATGCACATATCAAACCTTTTGAAATATATGATAAAAAAATTCATTTATGTTGTAAGTTTTTTAACTGTCGTTGAAGTTCCCTAATGAATACAAGTTATATTTTCTGTCCTCAAGGTTGGTCAATTACATTAAGAGTTGGCTGGATGGAGCAAAATCATCAAAATGTTTTCACCCCTAGAAAGATACATCAAAACAATATGCATGGTTATGAACCTACTAAACTCAAAAGGCAAGTGGTAGATGAAGAGGAATTTGTTGTGCAGTGTGGTAGATGTTTCAAATGGCGGTACATACCTACAAAGGAGAGGTATGAAAAAATAACAGAACATCCCTTCTGTTGTGAAGACTCTCATGAGTGGCGTCTAAATATATCATGGGATGATACACCTGATATCACTCAAAATGAAAGAAAATTGTGGGCATTTGATAAGCCTAGTATTCCACAATTTGCTTTCATGTTGAGTGACATCAGGTGTATCATCACATGATATATTAGCACGTCACTCATGAGAGGCTTCACAACAGAAGGGATGCTTCAACATGCGTACCCTTATCTTTTCATATATCACCTTTGCAGGTACGTACCCTCATTTGAAACATCTACCACACTGCACAATGAATTCCTCTTAATCTACCACTTGTTCTTTTAGGATTGCAGGTTCAGAACCATGCATATTATTTTGATCTATCTTTCTAGAGGTGAAAACATCTTGATGATCTCACTCCATCCAGCAAACTCTTATTCTAATCAATCAACCGGAGGACAAAAACTATAATCTGTATACATTAGGAAACTACAACGACAATTAAAAAATGTACAACATAAAAGAATCTATTTATCCTATTTAATCATATATCTCAAAAGATTTAATATGTGTTTACAATAAAAGTAGAACCTATTATTTTGAATATATATATATATATATATATATATATATATATATATATATATATATATATATATATATATATATATATATATATATATATATATATATATATATATATATATATATATATATATATATATATATATATATATATATATATATATATATATATATATATATATATATATATATATATATATATATATATATATATATATATATATATATATATATATATATATATATATATATATATATATAAACCTGGTTCCCTTAAAGATAACAGATCTCATAGCTCATTAATTCAGACAGATTTCTACAAACATTCAAGAGTTCATACCCACCCACCCTTTATGATTAAACATAAGCAATAGATGGGCTGCAAGAATAGTTAAAGTACCATAAAGACATGTTTGTCTAAGTTAAAAGAAAAAAGAAGCATGAATAAGTATTCTTCACTGACACATGAACACATATTCATATTTTAATTTAATGTAAACTTAGAAGCCAAATTGTTCAAAATGTAAGCTCCTAAAACATGACTCTTGCTTCCAGAAAACTTTTATGATGTAAAAAATCCTTGGAGCATGAATTCTAACAATATTTAAACACAAATAATACATGTATGCATCAGTTACATAAAAATCTATTCAGATACTTTAGATATGGTTTCTAGCTAATAAGGAGGATACAACACACATAATATTTAAACTAGGTGTGGCAATTGAGCGGGTTGGGTTAAATTTGGATGGGTCATAATAGGTTAAAACAACAATCGGATCAAGACGCAACCCAATTCTAATTTTCTTGGGTCAAAATGGGTTAGGTAATGGGTTACAATACGGGTAAGATCCAATCCAACCCAATTTTTACTAAGTTTAATTGTTTTGTTTGTTCTTTTAAACCATTTTAGTACCTATAAAAAAAATTCTTTATTATGGTTAAATACAACATATCAAATTGAAAATAAAAAAAGTTTTTAAAAAATATTTTGACAAGATTTTTTCTGAGCCAATTCGGATTACATATCAACCCAATTTTAATGGATTGAAATGGATTGAGCTAATGAATGGGCGGGTCAATAACCCGCCCAATCTTAAACGGGTTGGATGGGTTGAGTTTATTTTTCCACCACTAATTTAAACAAATAAAGTAACAAACATTTCTTTTAGCAGATAATATATCTTACCACCAGAAAAAGTATAATACACAACTTCTAACTCACAAAATATATTAAACTATCAGACACAAAATCAGATTTAAATCTAACCTTTTTTGTGGGCAGTGAACTAGGCAGCACCAGCAAAACCTCGGATCTACCTGTCAAGAACAGATTTCGAACCATAATAAATTTGAATCTCTGTTATGGCCACAAACTAGGGGTGTCAAATGGACAGATTTGATTGAAATTGGAGATATCAAAATGGGTTGAAATAGAAATTGGGTTGGGTCTTGATCCGCCCAAGTTTACTTTGGACTCAAATGGGTTGGGTTCAAATGGGCTAAAAAACGAATTAGGTCTTGATCCGTCTAATTTGATCCGATTAATCTCAATAATTTAACATAGTAATATTTAACTTTTATAATCACAATTCGAATTTAGCTCAATTTTATTTTTTTAAAAAAATAAATGAATAGATAAATCATAAAAGATATTAAATAGATTATAATTCATACCTTTAATATATGAACATATCTTATTAAAGAGTTTTAAAACGGGTTGAAATTGAAAATTAAATTGGGCTCAATTGGAGAATTCTCTTAAAATAGGTTAAGCTTGAATGAATTGAAATTCAATCAATTCAAATTATCTTAAGCCCAACCCTTAAAATTCTGAACAGGTTACCTATGTTTGGGTTCATTTTTGACCCCCCTACCACAAACCAACAAAAACAGAATGAAGACTTCTAAAGATATAGAAGCTTAGAGTAGTAGTTTAATGATGAAAGTGTAGTGTGTGATAAGATATCGAAATTTAAGATTTCCATGGTACTACTTGTGCATATCCGAACATGTCCAAAATGAAATCCAAACTCTAGTATTTAAAGGACAAACTTAGGGATAAAGTTTCTTGAGCGGGAATCGAAAGTATTTATTTGAATTTTGAATAAAAATTGTTCGAATATCTGAAAATCGAATCTTCCGATCAAAGAATCAAAATCTCAAAAAAAAATCCATTGTCATCTTGTCTTGATTGGCCAGTTCAAAACGAAAGATAGAGGATCATAGCAACACATTTTTGCATATAAATGATCATACATAGCCCTGCCAATACTGAGATAGGGGTGGACGTTTTCTCAAAGAAGACAGGGAGAGAGATGACCTGTAGCGGCTGATGAGAAATAGGTTTTAGGAGGTTTTGTTTTGAGAAATCTAATATAACCTAATTCTAAAGGGCTTCTGGGTTTGGGCCTAACTTTGGACTGATTTTGGGCTGCTTTTTGGGAAAAAGAAGATGGACCAATTGACTGAATAGTTCGGAACTCCTTCGGCCGAATTTTGTCATTTTTTCTTCGTTTAAATTAATTCGTTTGAGCTTCTAATTTAATACCTTGTATAATATATGAAAAGTTTCATATGTAAGAAATTTGAAATAAAGTAACAACAATCTTTTTAAAGAAGACAACAATAAGTAATAGTAGTAATGTTGAGAATGAAAAATATGATTTTAAAATTAATGAAAACAATGATAAAATGATGATAATCATAAAAATAATAAAGGTTAGAGTAATAGTACTAATGGAAAATATTATAATATGCACAATGGAAGCATTATTCAAGATCACGAACATACATAATAGCATAATAATGTAAACTGAATAACTTGTGAAACTCTAGCCATTTGAAGCTTTCACAGAATTCATTTAGGAACTGGAACTCCACGATTGCAGTATTCTACTAATTCCTGACTAACTCTCTCAATCAAGTCTTGTGGGCAAAAATATTTTCAGGAAAAAAAAGATGACATTTCCTTGAGAATCACCACTCCTATTTATACTTTTCAGCATAGGGGAAATGTTTGAAAGATGTAATGTTTCTAGTCATAATTAATAGTCATTAACAGTCATTAAAACTATTAAGTTTATTTAGACTCCGTTAAGAGTATCCAACAATCATGATCAATAGTCATCAACAACCATTAAATACTATTAAGTGTATTTAGACTCCGTTAAGGACATCCAACAACCATGATCAATAACCGTCAACAAATATTAAATATTATTAAGTGTATTTAGACACTGTTAAGGATATCCAACAACCATGATCAATAGTTATCAACAACCATTAAATACCATTAAGGGTATTTGGACAGTCATTAAACAACAAGGGTATACAAAACCCATTAACACCATCATTATCTATTAATAATCATTAAACACCATTAAGGATATTCAATAGTCATTAAACACAATTAATAACCATTGTTGACACTCAATTTTGGCTCTCCACATTTACTTAACTAAAGTTTAAATAATAATAACAAAATAAAATATACATATGTTATGAAATTTTGTAGGAATACGAAAAGATTTTTAATTATTTATTTTATTTGGTAAATTTATTTGATAAATGTTATTTCTTATAAAAATTAAATATTATATATATATATATATATTTTTTTTACGTCATATAAATATTGTTTTTAAGGGTTAACTCAATTTTTTCTAATTAAATATAATTTCTATTATTGAGATAAATATCTTTCAACATTTTTCAAAATTAGGAAGGTTTAATTAATTAATGAGTTACTAATTTATATTAATTTTATTTTTAGAATGACTAATTTTATCAAATAAGCTAGTCTTGCAAAACAATTATTTTTAATTTAATAAATTATGGTTATTTAATAAGGAAGAGTATAATTTTAATTGGATTTAATTTGAGCAAAATTTGGCAATCCAAGTCATTTTAATTCAGTCAATCCGCGCGCGCCACATAAGAAACACATGGATTGTGCTTCTTCAGATTCGATCTCAACCGTCCGATTTAATCTAAGGGACCAATTTAATTCAGCATATATATATTTATTTATTTATTTAACACTTGATTAATTTTAACCGTCCGATCAAATGATCAGACGGTCCAAAATGAGTAAGACTTTTCCTCTCCTAAAAAGACACCTATCGTCCCCTATAATCTCGATCAACATTGAATTTTCCTTCTTCCCCAGACCCCTTACGCGTTTTCTTCTTCCCCAGACGGAATATCTTCTCCATCAGCCGCCCACGCCTCTTCCTCTTTCACAAAACGACGCCCCAAGCTCCTCTCCCATTGCCCCATGGCCGCCCCCACGTGCTCCCCCATCCCCTTCGTCAGATAACGGCTCTGGGCCGCCGAAAAAATGCCCCATCAATCACTCAACTCTCTCAAATAGACCTGAAAAGGTTGATTTTTGAGAAATTTTTCTTCCCCGTCATGATTTCTTTGTTGTTTCCTCTGAGAGTTGTGTTTCCAAGAATTCAAATTTTGAATTCTTGGAGCCCAAATCGACTATAAAAAGATGGACTTCAGTTCTCATTCGGGGATCATCCATCAACGTCCAAAAATAATCCAGAAAACAGGGAGAAAAACAAGTAAGAAAATCCAAGAATCAACTGAAAAATCCGTGAACGAGTTATTCTCTTTTGTTCTCTGTGTCAGTCTTTTTGCCTTTAAGTTGAAGAGGGAGTTTGAATCTGGAATCTTTTGACCTTAAGTCTCTAGTTTGCTGCTCTACACAAGGTTAGAAATCATCCTTCTCCGGATTACATTTAATTTTGTATACAACTTCACCCTTTTTTTAGTCTTGTTCGTTTTGCTGTTGGTCTGTTTTTTTTATGATAACATAAGATTGCAATTCTTCGTTCTGGTTGAATCTTTTGTTCCTTCGAGTTTAATATGATTTAAATAAGTATGTATGAATGATAAAGTACATCATGATTTGATTTAGTGATTGTAACTTGCTACGGTTCTTTTTTTTAGCCTCCAGTAAGTCTTATAACGAATTGTTTCAAGCTATTCTACTTGTTTTAGTTTTTTTTTTCTTTCTTGTTTACAGTAGGGATCAATATCAGCGCTCCTTGCCACTTATCTTGACTTTGCCTATTTAGAACTTGTTTGGTTGTTGTTCCCTGTAAATTTATTCGTAGATAAGAAAGACAAGATGAGTTAGAATTAGTGTCGTTTAAATGAATTATTGACTCATATAAACATGTAGCATGTTGTTTTCGTTCAAATTTTCATCTGCTCGAGTCGTTCACTTTTCATGTCTTGTCATACTATGATTAGATGCAGCATCGCTAGATCTCATTATTATTTTTTTAGTTATGTCGCATAAAACTTGAAGTATGCCTCCAATTTTATGGCAGAGGCTGAACAGCTATTGATTTGTTTTCTATGAATAACTGTTACTACTTTTCTTTAGCTTTTTAAAAAGAATAAAAATAAGATAATGTTGGCTTGTAAAATAGCTGCTGCTTTAGCTAAGTTTTCGGGTTCCAATTTTGCTTATGAAGTGATTCGGGTATTCAAATACAAATAGTATATTAAGAAGTTATTGTATCTATCAAAACAAGTTAGCAAGTATCCATCTAGTAAAGACACTTTAATCTTTTCTAGTCATGAGTTGCTAGGCACCTTGTCTAACATTGATAACTTGTATTTTTTTGTTTCATATTGAGAACTTAGCGACTTCTCTATGTTCTAAATTCCCAAAATAGACCATATAAGGTGATGATATTCTCATGTTTCCTTCCTAAGTATGCTTGCTTACTTGATTTCAATGGAATACATATGCTTTTAAGTTAGTTGAGGACAATTAGTTTACTAGATTAACTTAGTGTATCCCAAAATTGTGCAAAATATATAAAGTAAGCAATTCTAATAGCATTTGAAAGGTTTACACAAACTCATGGTTGCCAAGATAGTGAAAGAAAATATTTTTTACATGTCAAAATGCCACTTTAACAAGTCTCTGATATCTTGTTTAATGTGGGTTTATATTTGTTTGCATACTTACATTACTGCACCGTTTAATTAGTTACTAATCTTTATCTCCTTATATTTCTTATGTTTCATGTACAACCGGAGGGCTGGAGTTTCTACTTTGGAACTCGTTATTGGCCTAAGATAGTAGGCCAACAACAATTAGGATCATCACAACGCTTGGAGTCTCGCAAATTAGGAGTCCAATATTTCTTAGTCTTTCTCTTTTCGAGTCTTAATTATATTGTTTTGATATGTTGGCTAACCTTTACTCTTAAGTTTTGATATATTGCTCATCTTTTTATTTTGAAGATTATTTATGTGAGCCAATAATATTTGTTTATGTATTTAGTTGAAACACTTTTAAAACAAATGATACAAAAAATATTTTCTTAAAAAATGGGTTAGTATTTTACTTATAACATTCTTTCATGCCTTTAAAGTTGAAAAGAGAGGGCTTATAGTTTAAAAGTTTTTCAAATGAATTTTCGAAAGGCTAAAAAATAATTTTTATTTAGGCCTATTCGTCACTTAGAATCTGCAAATAAATTTGAAATTAGTTTAAAGGCTAGAATAATTACCTTTAGAAATTACTTATGGCTAAGATAATTACTTTTAGACATACATATTTTTTAAGAAAATAAGTAGGAAAGTAGTCTTATTTATTTAACCAAAAAATAAATATAACTATAAAATAAAATCCCAATAGTTAGGCCTATTTTATAATCTTTAGATCAACCTCTTTATAAAGAAATTGTATTTACTATTTGTCATGCCCCGAGCCTACACCCTGGATATGGCCGGCACTCGAAAACCATTGTTGGCCCCAAGCGAACCCTTGGTCTGGCTTACTTAACTCAGCGGAAGACAATGTTCATATAATAACTCAAAGAAATAACATCTTAGCCAAAATGGAAACTCAAGTCTTAAATGATACAAATGAAATGAATAAGACTAAAGAACTAACATCTGACTGTCTATGAAGCCTCTAATAACAACTGAGATTGATGTTGGGACAAACCCCATAACATCCTAATAAACTAAACTAGAAAGCAATGAAATGGATCCTCCGGAAAGCAAGGAGGCTCACCAACAGACTCTGAACTGCTCACTAGATCAACGATGCGTCGGAATGCCGATTCTAGTTACCTGTGTCTGCATCATAAGACGATGCAGGACAACTGACATCAGTACATTGAATGTACGAGTATGCGAGTTGGAATGCTGAAACAACATAGGCTTGAAAGGAAATCCGAAAGAAACACTTACATTGGCTCTTCTCAACTCATGAATACTTAACTGAACTCATTTCAATATAAAACAGTTTAAAACAAGTGCAATATAAAGAAAAG
>NW_006239959.1:16518-18777 GCF_000226075.1 Solanum tuberosum
GTGATGTCAACTCTATTTATATACAAGGATACAACATAACTCTGGAATGTATGTAAAAATACAATAAACTGATGTATATAAAAATACAACAACTTTTGTGGGAGTTTCTCTAACCGACAACCATCACATAATAGCTATAGTGATGATACAACGATCTACCTCACGCTGCCAGCGCATCCTATACCCGGCCAAAGGTATAGGACCTGAAATGCCTAATGTATCCACTAGTCTATTGCGAAAAGAATTCATCTAAAAAGTATGACCCTTTTCTACCCATGGTGGCTACATGATTTTATGGTGACGTGAGTTATCTGAACTCATGGTCGTCCCCAATTCGGTGCTCAATACTACTCCCAAAATATACTGGCTCTTATGTTTTAAAAACATACTTCTTCTGTGATTTGAGATTAGTGCTCAAAGACTTAGCTCAAAGGCTATCTTGGAAATCTCAATTTCCCTTCTTGCTTCATTTAGAAAGCTATTTCTCTTTTCTGAAAACTAGCCCGTAGGCTCTTTGGAAATCTCAGTTTCCATTCTTATTAAAATGTGAAAACATTTTTAAACCTCATTGGGAATACATAGTCCCCATATACTTCTTTGAAGAAAATAACTTCAACTTTACTCTTTACTGAACTCAAAACTTAAGTCTTAAACAAGGTTAGAACATTTGTGAAAGACCTTTGAAAACTTGAAGAACTTGTCTTAACTTGACTCTTGACTTCTCTTGACTTTGACCTTAACTGATCTTGACTTGACTCTTAACTGATCCCTAACTTGAATTATGGATTCAAGGATTTTGATTTGTGATGGGAAAGATCTCATATTGTTTAGGAATGATTCTAGATAGATAAACATGAGAAAAAACCAAAAATCAACTTTTGAAGGTGAGTCCGCGACGCGGAGACATATTTAATTTTTGGTTTAAAAAACGTCTTTAGAGGCAGAACACCTCGTGTTAGCTCCGCGATGCGAAGCTGAAATGTTCGAATTTGGGAACTAGGCGCGCGACGCGCGGCCACCTCTTAATTTCGTCCGACAAAATTTCTTCTTCATTTTCCAACCCCAATTCACCCAAACTCGGTTCTTTTTATCAAATTACTTTTAGATACAGGTACCCAACAAATGTACCTAAGAACCTAACACGAAACGACCCTATGATGCGACGTAACGAACTTAGAAACTTCCCAACTCAGTCAAATTCAAGAACAATATATGAATTCAAAATAGATAACAAGATCATCAATACTCAAACTCATTTAGGTTGAATCCAAACTGAAATCAATATGCTTGGCACGTGGGAGAACGATCCCAACGTTATTAGAGCCTCACATACCTGGTAGAAGCAAATCCTTGGCGAAACACCAACTTCCTTGATCGATCTTGATGAATTTGCCCTTTTCTCCTTCTTCTTTTCTCTTCTCCTTTCTCCTTAGCCCTAGCGTGAAATCCCAAATTCTAAACTGACTAAAATCTGATTCGACCCATATTAAACTCCTAAAAATGGATTAAAATAATAGGGCAATGAAAAGACTAAACTACCCCTTAAAATTCCGAATTGGACATTTTCTTAATCCAATTAGCCCAACTTCCAAAGGGTATAACTCACCCATACAAACTCGAAATCGCGCAAACTTGGCAGAGTTGGAAAGATCGTTCCAAGAGCTTTCCAACCATATCTGGAACTACACCTAACTCATCTTGAGCTAGTAGTTATGGTCGTTTGAAGTTGACAAAAAACTCAACTTTAACTTACTTAAAATATTCCAGATTTCCTTATACTTTCCAAAAATAACTATTTCCAGATTTTAAACTTCCTTCTAGTTCTTTCTAGTTGCGAGATGTTACAATGTTACAATATCTCTCCCTTGGGAAGATTTTTCCTCAAATGAGATTACTATTACTAAGCTAAGGGTAGTGACATCAAGTTCAAACACCCAACAAGCAAATGCAACAAATAACATGCTTACTCATAATTCAGATAGTACTAAGGAGAAAATTAGTACCTTGGTCTGCATTTTCTCCGGATTCAAAGAGATGTGGATATCTCTTTTTCATATCCTCCTCAGCTTCCCAAGTAGCTTTCTCAACAAATTGGTTCCTCTAAAGGACTTTGACTGATGCTACCTCTTTTGTTCTCAACTTGCGAACTTGACTATTAAGAATCCGAACCGAAATCTCCTCATAAGATAAGCCATCCTTGATCTCAATATTTTCAGTTGGTATGATCAATGAAGGATCACCCATGCACTTCTTCAACAT
>NW_006239959.1:20922-30255 GCF_000226075.1 Solanum tuberosum
TCTAACGCGTGCACTAGTTAAAAAGACTTTTGAACGAAAGAATTATCAATGCATGCACCACACTATTCAAGAATTGCTTATTTACTATTCATACTTCGTTAATCGCTCATGGATCCCACAATCCTAGTTGTGGAGTTTAGTTATCCATAATCATATGAACACAATTCATTGTTTTAGATGAAAGAATTATGAACTTACGTAGTTGAGAAAAATAAACCCAGAATTTCAACTCGAATTTCAAACCAAATCTTCAAAATTAACCTTTGGAAATCAAGAATTGCTCCGGTACTAAAATTTAATTCCCTAGTCTCAAAGTAAAACAAAAGTAATAATATCCAACCTCTAAAAACGAGGTTTGCAGGCCCTATTTATAGAAAAACAAGTCCTAAATTAAAAGGGAAACAAATTAAGGAAAGTGTGTTCAGGCACGCGTCTTCATTCCACGAGACTGACTCAGGACTGTCAATGGATCTACGGTCCGTGAGTCCCTTCCGTCAGCCAGGACATAGAAAATATATCAACTTCCAAAAATCAGCTTCTCTGAAGCAAACGACGGAACTGCAGTACGGACCGTGGATCAATCTACGGTCCGTCAATCCCCTTCCGTAGCTCCACACTTGGAATCTTCAAAAATCAGGTACTGGAACCCTCGCAGTCTCAATCTATGGATCAATAGTATGGTCCGTAGATCAATCTCGGACCGTCAATGGTCATCGTGGTTCCACACTTGGTCAGATTTCCCTGATTTTTCTTCCATGCCTTGGCTTCTGATCTACGACCACCATTTACGGAGCGTCAATGGACCTACGGTCCGTAGATCACCTCCGTAGATTCCCTTTTCTGCACTTCTTTCAGTTGTCTCTTTAATTCCGCGCCTGAACATCTTTCCTGCAAAAATATGATAAAAAACACATAAAAAACCAATACAAAAAAGGCCCTAGACACACATAACTTGTAAGTGAAATGTATTAAAAACACCGTAAACTTACAGTATATCAACACCCTCAACTTAAATTTGTTGTTTGTCCTCAAGCGACGCACTAGGACTCTAAACGACACTTGTATAGAAGCAAGAATTTCCAGAACAAACAATCATATGGCTCTCTATCCCACTCATTTTCCGGGTGCAAAATTTGTTCTCTTAGACTCGACAAGCTAATTCATGTGGATCAAACCATGACAACAATTGACCAACCAACACACACATACACTGTTTTACTATCACCAAAGTACCAACTTTCCGAAAATACAACTAGCGCCCTTACTTCAAACGAAATTCTTTTTCTTTCACACAATGACTATGGCTTTGAGTACAAGGATTCATTCAACACTCACACTCAAAAACAAATTCAAGTGTAGTTAGTGCTCAGTACCATAAGCTTTCCCTTATTTTCACTACTTAGACTCCCCAATTTAGACTCTAGGATCACTATAGGAATTTCTTGGCTTGTAACGTAGGCTCAGGATCAGGTGTGGTACATTTGGGTACTTCTTAGTGACTTTCTGCCCTCCTTGATATTACGCTAAGCTTTCAACCTCTTTCTGCCCTATTTCTGTCATCCTACCATTTTACCTTCTTTTCCTTGATTTTCTTCAACCATGGATGTGACTTTAGGCTTTTCATATCTTTTTACTTTTCACTTTTATCTCTTTCTTGCGTTTTATGTTTTTTTTTCTTTTTTTAAGCTTTCAACAAGTCACATCCATTCCTTTCTTTTCTTTCTTTTAACATCAAACTCTTTTCATACCCATTTTTTTCTTCGGTTTCCTCTTTCATAGCCACCCTCAACTTATGGATTTTCCATTGGTTGAGGTGCATAATACCCGATATTGGGTCAGGGCCAAGATTGAAGTTACCTTTTACATTAGCCACCATCAACTTAGGCTTTTGACCTAATATGAGGTGCACATGTTCAAGGAGGGACCGGGGCCAACATAGTAGATTTATAGGAAGGTGAGTTCGGGGTTTAGAAAGAAATGGTCTAATTTTAGGCTCAAAGCATTTGGATCAAAGGTAGCATTTATTTCATTTGGTTGGATCTTTCATTTAGGCGATCTGTGGACTTATCAGAACAAGGGCCTATGATCACCTCCTAGCTTCTAAAGTGAATTGTCTTAGTAGGACTAACCGGGCAAGTTCTAGTTTTGCACAATAACTGTTTGAACAATCACTATTCTCACACACACTTAGCACATAGTTTCACTATCAGATTATCCAGTTCACGTTTCAGCTTAAGTCATGCCATCAAGTTGATTCATTATCATATCATACTCAGAGCCGACACATTCAACTTGTCTTAGCCTACCAATTCAAGCACACATCACAATTTGGACGGGTTTTTTATAAGCCATCATGCTTCAATCTTTTTCATGCTTCTATACATACAATCCTAACACATGCCGGTTCAACAGAAATTAAACAGTCTCTTGGGGAAAAAGAACACAGGCAAGAAAACCCCAAGAGAGGATTTATGAGTTGGGTTACTCAGACTTCACCCTATCACTCACAATCCATTTACTCCACCCCCAACAAAATAGATGCTATTGTCCCCAATGCATACAAGAATAGTAAAAGATAGTAGATTGGGTGAAGCAAACCTGTGGCGCATAGCGCTGATGAATTATGCACGAGTGGGTGGGTCCGGTTTCCCGGAGCCTGCTGGAGCAATAGTAGGGTCACCCTCAGTAGTGCCCACATCATCCATCATAGCACCATCAGTGGTGCTCACAACGTCCCTCACAACAGGCAGGACCTCTACAATTGGGGCAGAACTCGATGCCCCTGCAACACTCTCACGCACCCTCTGTTGGCGTAACTGTTCATCTAGAATCGAGGCCTTTCTGGCCTCCTTCTCCTGCCTACACTGTCTCTTTTGCGCTTTTTCCTCCTTAGTGCGATTAGAACTGTGCCTCTTACCTTTAGCATGTGTAGGCTCAAGCCCTTCCTCGGCGGTCCCACTGAATAAAACATCCAGCACTGTATCATCAGCCAGTACAGTAGGTGCGGCCTGAGGCTCAACTGTAGGGGCGACAAGAATGGCATCAACGTCGGTCCGGAGACTAGCTAACTCAGCCTGCAAAAAGGACAAATCTATGGCCGGGGTTGATCGCTCGAGGACTCGCAATTCAAAGGCATCAAGACGCTTATTTACTGCCTGGACCTTTCGATCCATTAAGCCCTCCATCATTCGCTCCATTCTGGCCTCGAACTCGGCTATCGACTTTTGCATCCAAGGCTGGATGTGATGCAGCAGCGTGGCCATCTGAGCCTCCAATTTCTGTACTCTGGCCAACGGGATAACAATAGCTCCTAAACTGTGGTATGGACCGGGATGAACTAGGAGCCATACTAGCAGCCTGGAAAGAGGAGGCCAGGACAGTATCAAAGTGATCTAGTATAATGGGATCACCACCCTGTGCCTGCCCCACTGTGTCTGCAAGATCTGCGCCCAGGGGAGGTATCTCAATCTGGGGCTCTCTGCGAGGTGCCACCACATTTGCCTTATCTCGAGTGAGGCCTATATCCAAAGTCCATGTAGGGTGGATCAACCTATCACAATGCCAGATCGGCATGCTAGAGTCCCTGCACAATTCAAAAATCAAACATGGAAATGGGTAAGTAGTGGAGGTCTTGAATACCCTCTCGTGAATCTCTGCCAGCAGCATGCGGGCAAAGTCAATCTCCACTCCAGCTACCAGTGCTGCAACCATGATCGCTCTGTCCCATGTGAGTTGGTTGTCAGCTTTTGTTGGCGACACCCTGTTACGCACCAACAACCAGAAGAACTTGGCCACAAAATTCAATGTGGCCTTTCGGATACCTAGCCGAGGTGCATCGACCCACTCTACACGCTCGCCATCTGCAGTAATGTGCTTAGCCAACCATAGTATTACAACCTCTCACTGTTCAACATTCCTCTGGAAAGCACCGCTCCACACGATGTCCCATCTGTACTCAAACTCCGCTGTGTTTAGTGACCAAGAGTGACCTATGGTTGGACCATAGAGAAAGCGGCTGATGGTGGCATGTGATATGTCCACCGGACAACCTCGGACCACAGTGGAAGTGAGAGGATCTTGGTCCATGGGCTTTGACCTCTTGGAGATCGAGCCACGGAGAGTGGCAACATATATAAGAGGCGTAGAAATCTCGCACAATCTCCTCACTATAAGTCCCAGGGTCTCGAGCCATCCAATCACACTTTTGAAGGTTAAAAAGCTGGTGGATGTAAGGGACAGTGTGCAAGCTCCCCGTGAGGACTCTGCGCTCCTTTGTAATAAGTTGGGCCATCTTCCCATTGTTATTTCTCATCTTGGCATCCCGATAAATTTGTCATTGGCCTTCAACACACCATCTGTTTGGCTTGCCGGCCACTAGAGTAGGATCCTCATTCCTTGGTGCTAGTACAGACTCTGAGCTAGTGGCCTCATCAGACGAGGCAGCTTGGTCATCCTGGCTGGATCCTGTGGCTGACTTGGCCTTGGACCCGAAGCATGGGCAGACTCGGACCCTGAAGCATGGTTGGACTCAGAGCCCGAAGCATTGGCAGACTCGGAGCCAGACGCAGACCCAGTAGCTGAACTGGAAACAGCCCCAGTTGGTGACCTGATTTGTGTGTGCTCCTCATCAGACTGGGAGACAGTGTCTACGTTGGTGATCACCTTCTGGGAGGTGCCTCTGGTGGCTCGGGGTGTTGTGGGGGAAGTCCTTGTGTTGGGAGGAATGTATGTTGGATCTTGTTCCGTGTTCGTGTCCTCATCAATTAACCTGAAGCTAGGAGCAACAGATTTTGACTTGCCCTATTTTGCGTAGGTGACTAGATTCTTGGGTGCCATCATACCTGTGGAAGCAATATTAGTGCCAAAACTAACCATAAACAAACAATAAGCTTTTTAGAACTATAAACGAACAGTAACAAAGTCCTAAGAAAATTTCAGACAGAGGCTACAATGGTCATCCACGGAGGAGACCTACGGTTCGTAGACTAATCTACGGTTCGTGGATCAGAGGACCAAAAATATTGGTCACAAATGGAAACCACGGATGTATAGAACTGTTTGTAGATTGATCTACGGACCGTAGTCCACATCCGTGGTTTCACACTTGGTGAGATTTTCAAGTGCATCAACCCACGAACCCAATCTACGGTCCGTAGACGGGGTATCGTGGATGCGATCTGTACCAGGTTTCAGCCAATCTTTATTTACAAGTCCATATCTTAGATCATTTTCAACAATATCCTAGTCTAACCATGGAATTTCAACATTGAATCATAGCTAGTTTGTCATTCTCAGGATTCCGATTAATTATTTGAACAAGTATTTAAGATAGACTTTGGAACCCTAGGTCGAAACTTACATGTAGACTCATAATCACATACAACAAGGCAACAATCACTATCTATCGTTCCAAGGGTATTGTAACTTCCAATTTTATCATGCAATTTCATCTAACAATTACCCAAGGTCAAGAACCAACTCCAGACTTTCTATATTCAATCTATGAACCGAAATTCAAAGTCAGGTGTAAGTCTATTACCTTACAAGCAACGAGGAGTGGGGTGATTGCGTGACGACACTAAGCTTAGCAAGACCAAGGAATCACATCTTCGTTACTAACCCAACACCGAACCCTTTTGTGGAATACATAATGAGTTGTATTCGTAAATGGAAAGGAATTATGGGAATTATGGGGGAATGGAAGGGATGATTTTATGGGGGAGTTATGGAGTGATTTAGGGAGGTTATGGGATAGTGAAACGGTTGGAGAGTGAATGGAGGGAAGTGAAAGTGATTTTAAATTAGGGGAGTTTTTTTAAAAATGAGGGGGTTCGGGTCGAGTCAGACAGAACTAGGATTTGGACTCACGAGACCCAGTCTACCGTCCATGAGTCGATCTACGGTCCGTTGATGAGGACCGTAGATCACACTTACACTTTGAAAAATTGAGAGGCATACCTGGGGTCCACGGACACCATCCATGGTCCGTGGATTGAACGACTGACCGTCATTGGGGTCCGTAGACCTCTGCACCAGACCATTTTCTGCAGATTTTTCATGGTGTACCTGCACATGTAGCAACCAATAGGCTATTCTTTTTACATTTTCTGGACACTTTTTAGACACAGACTCTATGCTAATTCTAGCCAACACTAAAAAACTAAAACAACCTATACTAAATTGATACAGAGACGCAATTAAACAAAGAAAACTACTAAATGGAAAATAGAAACCTATCGTTGGTTAGATTGTACATCTTGGGTTGCCTCCCAAACAACGGTTGTATTTAATGTCGCAGCACGACGCAAGTTTCTTGATTACTCAGACTTCATCAAGATTGTAGGCCTCAATCACTTCTTGCACACTTTCAGCATTTCCCAGATAGATATTGATCCTTTGCCCCATTTACCATGAACCTTGTTCCTTCACTATTCTCAAGCTCAACCGCTCCATGGGGGAGCACTTTTGTGAGGCAAAATGGTCCAGTCCATTTGGACTTGAGTTTGCCTGGAAACAAGCGCAACCTAGAGTTGAATAGAAGCACAAGATCACCAACCACAAATTCACGCTTTTCAATTCTTTGATCATGATACCGCTTCATCTTCTCTTTGTACAAGGTTGAACTTTCGTAAGCTTTTAGGCGGAACTCATCAAGCATATTCAAGTCATTCATTCTTTGATTTCAAGTAGCGGCCCAATCCAAATTTAGCTTCTTCATTGCCCACATCGCCTTATGCTCTAGCTCTATCGGTAAATGACAAGACTTCCCATATACAAATTGGTAAGGAGACATACCTATGGGGGTCTTGTATGCAGTGCGATAGGCCCATAGAGCATCATCAAGCTTCCTTGAACAATCCGTTCTATTAGTATTTACAGTCTTTGACAAAATCTGTTTAATTTCTCTGTTGGACACTTCAACTTGCCCACTAGTCTGCAGATGGTAAGGAGTGGCTACATTGTGACGAACACCATATTTCTCAAGTAGTGCCTTGAACAACTTATTGCAAAAGTGAGAACCTCCATCGCTAGTAATAGCCCTCGGTGTACCAAATCTGGAGAAGATATTCTTTTTCAAGAATGCAGTGACACTTTTGCCTTCATTGTTGGGGAGCGCAACTGCTCCCACCCACTTCGATACATAGTCAACCGCAACAAGAATATACTTCATCCCATATGAACTCACAAATGGACCCATAAAATCAATGCCCCATACATCAAACAATTCGATCACCAGTATAGGATTCATAGGGAGCTCTTGCCTCTTTAAAATCCCTCCATCTCTTTGGCAACGATCATAAGACTTGGCGAAATCATGAGCATCTTGGTGGATGGTAAGCTAATAGTATCCACACTGCAAAATCTTATGCGCAGTCCGAATACCACTATGATGCCCACCAACGGGCGATGAATGTCATGCTTCAAGTACTCTCAACATCTCAACCTCAGGTACACAGCGACGAATAATCCCATCAGCACAACTACGATACAAATAAGGTTCATCCCAAAAGAATTTCTTCACATCATGCATAAAATTTTTCTTTTGGTGAAAAGACAAATATGGGGGCACAATATCGCTTGCCAAATAATTAGCAAAGAAAAAGACAAATCAGGAGGCACAATATCGCTTGCTAGATAATTAGCAAAGTCTGCAAACCAAGGAATCAAATCATGAGAAGCAGCCAATACTTGTTCATACTGGAAAAGCATCATTAATTTCAGCCCTATCTCCAAGCTTTAGCATAGCCTCTTCCTCTAATCTGGACAAGTGATCGGAAACTTGATTTTCGGTCCCCTTTCTATCTTTTACCACAAAATCAAACTCTTGCAGCAACAATACCCATCTAATCAATCTGGGTTTTACATCCTGTTTCACCATCAAATACCTCAATGCAGAATGGTCAGTATGCACTAAGACCTTAGTACCAAGTAAGTAGGATCAAAATTTCTCGAATGCAAAAACCACCGTAAGAAGTTCTTGTTCGGTCACAGTGTAATTCTTCTGGGCCACATTTAGAGCTTTGCCAACATAGTAAATAGGGTGGAGAATTTTCTCTCGCCGTTGTCCCAATACTACACCAAGCGCCACTCCACTCGAATCGCACATTACCTCAAACGGTTGTCCCAAATCCGGTGAAATAATGATAGGTGTTGTAACCAACTTTTCCTTCAACTCTCCAAATGCTCTAAGACAATCATCATCAAAATAGAACTTACAATCCTTCTCGAGTAGTCTGCACAATGGGTGTGCAATTTTGGAGAAATCTTTGATGAACCTCCTATAAAAACCTGCNNCCAGATGTTCTAGACAATGATCAAACGAATCACCTACCACTGAAAAATCATCCATGAACACTTCAATAGTGTCTTCCACCATATCAGAAAATATAGACATCATACAGCGTTGGAAGGTTGCTGGAGCATTGCACAACCCAAATGGCATTCGTTTGAACGCAAAAGTCCCATAAGGGCAAGTAAAGGTGGCTTTCTCTTGATCTTCTGGAGCTATCAAAATTTGATTGTAGCCTGAATACCCATCAAGAAAATAATACCAACCTTTTCTGCAAGTCTATCCAACATCTGGTCCATGAACAACATATGAAAGCGGTCATTTTCTGTCCACGCATTCAACTTTCGGTAATCCATACAAACTCTCCATCCAGTAACGGGCCTCACTTGGACGAGCTTATTCTTTCATTTGGAACCACAGTAATACCACCCTTTTTAGGCACGCACTGCACAGGACACACCCAACTACTATCTTCAATGGGGTAAATAACTCTCGCATCCAGCCACTTGGTGATCTCCTTTTTAACTACCTCTTGCATAGGTGGATTTAATCATCTCTGGTGCTCGATACTGGGCTTATGATTTGGCATGAGTTGGATTTTGTGAGAGCAAATATCGAGAGGAATCCTAATAATATCCGCAATAGTCCACCCAATAGTTCGCTTGAACCTCTTTAACACAGTCACCAAGAACTCTACTTGTCTCACATTCAAATCTGCCACAATGATGACCGGCAAAGTATTCTCTCTGCCCAAGTATACATACCTCAAATGCGGTGGTAGAGCCTTAAGCTCCAATTTCGGTGCCTCCATAATAGATGGTCTTGCGGGCGGGGACTTGCGTATTCTTCATGTCTAACTCATACTTCTTTGGTTTGGACCGATATTCACACCTATCGAGTACGGCTACCAACTCATCATACTCTTCAATTCCATCACAATCGGAATTCATCATAACTGCTGTTAATGCCTCAACACCTAGTCGCTCTTCAATTTTCACTTCTGACCCAGTCTCCACTCTGTAAGTTATAGCAGATACTATTTG
>NW_006239960.1:0-4592 GCF_000226075.1 Solanum tuberosum
AATGAAAATGCAATGGCCCTCTCGGCGAATGAAAAATACAATGGCCTTCTCGGCGAATGAAAAATGCAATGGCCCTCTCGGCGAACGAAAATGCGATGGCCCTCTCGGCGAATGAAAAATACAATGGCCTTCTCGACAAATGAAAAATGTTATGGCCCTCTTGGCAAATGAAAAATACAATGGAAAATGCGAATGATGGATGACCCAATGATATTCCACTGTAACGAAGTGGATGACTCTACGATTGTCCAACTGTAACATGGATGACTCGATGACTGTCCAACTGTAACAAGTTGGATGACTCAATGACTGTCTAACTGTAACCAGGTGGATGGCTCGTGTGTCTTGAAAATGTCATCATCTTCATGCTTTCACCTGTTCCTGTATTCGAAAATGAACGATTAGTAGACACAGTGTCGCTTTAGCAGCAACTTGATCAAGGAACTTTAAGGAAAGATTCTCAAGAGAATTTGTACAAAGTGTCTGATCACTTTGACACAAGTGAGCAATCATCATTTGCTTTTGAACACTTTGTGTTCATTATAACTCATGTCTCATTGAGATTTGTACGAGGAGTTGCTGGATCGCCATGACAAAGCTGGAGATTTTGCAAGTTGACTTTGAACTTCAATCGATGATGGATCATTTGAAGTTGACTATCAAGCTTCTGACAACACTTGTTGGAATTTTTGAGGTCTTCCTCAAAAAAATTGTCCCAGTTAGAACTTTTGGCAAATCTCAAAATGATTTCCGATATTGATTTGCTGGAGATAGCCCATTTATTGTGAATTTTTGAGATATTCTCAAAAATTCTGTCCCAGTTTTTATTACAGGGTAAAAAGAAAATCACACTGGGTATATGACCGAGCCATCGTGGCGCCTACATATCCTGTTGAGCCAGGAATCAGGTCAAATGCAGTTCCAATCCTGTAGATGATGAATACTGTAAAGAATCTGAGACAAGATCATCAGTAGAAAATGTGCAATGTGAACATGATGAAATAGGAACACGATATTCTTTGTCATATTCACAGTTTAAAGATAAAAGACACGTCACACTTTATTTAGGAGGAACGACCCAATGAAGTAAAATAGGCGTCTCATAATGGCAGAATTAGCCTAATGAAACTTTTTACAATGAACAACCCAAAAAAGGAAAGGCAAAATCTCTTCTTTTTTTTTTTAAATAAATAAATATATATATATTTTGGAAACATTAAAGAATAGGTGCTTGCCCTCCATTTTTATTTTTATTTTTTTGAAATATAAATAATATAAAGAGACAGTTAAATCTTGACTACAATTGGTACCAGGAGTTAGGATCGCATGTAAATCTTTTTTTTTTTTTTTTTCTTTTTTTTTTAACTAAGATTGAGTTCAAGATAACTCCTACAACTTCAAGTGGTACCTCAAACACACTTAAGTATCAACAAGATTTGTTCATTTTTCTTCAAACAAAGATTTGAATTGTACCAATCCTCATGTTTAGTGCCCTCACAAAAAGAAAAATCATATTTCACACATATTTGAAGCATTTTATTTTAGGACATTTTTTGAAGTCCACTCACACTCACAAGAATGTTCAATGCATACAACTGTGATGCCATATGCTTGGCTCTTATGTAAATCTCCACTAATGTGAGAACATTTGGAATGAGATCATGTAGGACTTGTTATTGGCTTGTAATGTAGGCTTAGGGACAGGTATGATATATATTTGGGATAAGAGTGACTTAATTCCTTCTTGAGCGTCACAGTGAATTTGGGTTTTTGATGATTGAAACACCTTTGGCGTCAGATCCTCTTTATTGTCCCTTGTTTTTTTTTTTTTTTTTTTTTTTTCCACTTCTTTTGAATTCTTATTTGTTTGAGCTTTTCCTTTTTCACCCTTTTATTTTGAAGTTTTCTCCTCTTTTGTTGGAGTTTTTTTTCTTCTCGTCTTTCATTGACCTTGTAGGGGTGTTTTTGTCTTTCTTTATTTCTTTCCACCGTTCTTTTTTTTTTTCTTTTTTCTAGAAGTCTTTTTTTTTTTTTTTTTTTTGCTTCCTCAACTTTGGGAGACTTTTGTATCTTTTGGCTTTGGCAACTTCAAACATGGATCTTCTCTTATAATTTGCACATTTTTGGTGCACTCAAGAAGGTGGGCCAAGAGAAGGATAGTACATGTAAGCACTAAAAAGGGTAGTGGCTACGATGTGGTTGTCCAAAGAAGGGTTTCAGGCTCAAAGTGGGGAAAACTAGGGATTAATGTCATTTGGTAGGTTTTGAAAGGCACAATCAGATCAAAGAAGGCCTACAATCCTTTCCCATACCAAACATTACTCAGGATTTCGCCTCGAAAAACATTCAGGCCAAGTTCTAGATCAACAGTGCGATGCAATTGAATTTTGATCTAAAAGCTCACCACACAATGCACATGAAATCATGAGGTCGGTTTTATTCTTATCTTGAATGCATGCAAGATAATTTTCAAGCTTCACAAAAGTATAAATGAGAGGTACCAAAAGAATCTATGGTTTATCACTAAGCCAGCATTTTTCATCATATCGAATATTTTTACATGCTCCTAACTGCATTGGTCTCAACTGAACTAAAGACATGACTCTTACAATATGTACACAATTTTATTTTTTTCATTTTGAAAGAATGAATACCGAATCCAAGAAGGGTTGCCTACGTATCTCATCAAAATGAAAATCAGGTGTGCGTAGTTCATGCCAGCCTTCGTCATCATATCAAATATTTTTACATGCTCCTAACTGCATTGGTCTCATTTGAGCTGAAGACATGACTCTTTCAATATGTATAAAATGATCTTTTTATAAAGAATGAATAAATACCGAACCCAAGAATGGTTGCCTACGTATCTCATCAAAATGAGAATCAGGTGTGCGTAGTTCATGCAGATATGACTTTGAAAATATGCACAACTATTTTACTTTTTATTTTTAAAAATTTGAAAATAATGGATACCGAACCCAAGAAGGGTTGCCTACGTATCTAGACGAGTTGAGAATCAGATTCGCGTAGTTCGTTCAGATATGACTTTGAAAATATTTTAAAGATTTAAACAAACTTGGAGTGATTCTTCATAAGTGTGGAGACGCTGACATCTATAGTCGGGAAGCGTCTTCTGACTGTTTGCACTAAATGTTGTGCATCATCTTAACTATCGATCTTTGTACTGCATATTGGATGTGGTCTCTCATTTTCTTACGGTAACCACTTGTTGTATTTTTTTTAATGTCTCTTCGAACTGTGTGTTCTCCCAATTATTCACAAGAACTATACATTATTATCACCATCCCCGACTGTTGTGGGGGATGATTTCCCTGCAAAAATATGAAAAATGTGTGAAAGCAAGGTCATCATAATAAAAAATATACAAAATAAAAGAGTGTAATTTCATAGTCAAGGACTCCCCTGATTTATCTTTTTGATTGAGGGTTAGTGTCTTGTGAACTCAAGAGACTCAAATTTCATGAGTCCTCATGTTCCTTGCAACTTCGGATGAACAAATGACTTCCAAATTCTGACACAAATCAACCTCTCGCTTAAAAAGAAGGAAAACTCAAAAGTTAAAAGTGTTAGTTCATGTTCATAATGGATAATACAAAATATCACACAAAGAATTAATGAAACAAATAATCACTATTTTGATTGAAGACAAACTTAATTATATAACATAACATACAAATAATTATTGCGCGTCCTATACAAATATGTGACTCTTTTGTGCCAAGGGTAGGCCTATCGATCTGAAGGATGTATTACGTCATTTGACAACATTCTATTGTCCCCAAAAAATTAAAATATATACAAGCATCGTAAATAAATTGAATGAAGATACATAATAAGGAAAAGGGATACAAATAATCGGTCTCACACAGGGGTACAATCCTAAACTAAGCTTCAATCTCTAAATGTCAACGTCTTCAGATGCAATGGTAATTTGATCCTTCTTTGACTCGAATAAATTATTAAACTCCCTAACCCAAAGAACATTATTTTGTCAAATGACGTATACATCCTTCAAATTTAAACACATACGAATGATTGTCTTTTATTGACCAATAGGTCAAATAGACACAAGGTAGACTTCTAATGGGCCCAACACGTCTTGGGTGTTGGGTCGACTTAGTTCAAAATGCGCTAGAAATCGGGATTTGATTTCGCTCTACGCTAGTTGACTAAGAGTGGCTTTTGAAAGACCGGGAACCCAAGTGGACAACTTAAGCTGAAATTCACGACAACCATTGGACGCATGACGTACCAATAAATCGCCGATCCTTTCGGAAAAAGGGTTGAGTATAAAAAAGTCCGACTGCGATTCCGCAAAACCGTCCTTTAATATACTATACATACAACAGAAGTATCATGAAATGCAATGACAATTCATATACAGTTTAAACAAATAATGAATAAATAACAAGTATAATATACAAATAATCAACAAAATATACAAGAAATGATGAATAACACAATAAAACAATAACTCCTCAATTTGAAAAAACAAACTCATAATGGTTAGAACCTCTATGTCCCCAGCAGAGTCGCCATTCTGTTTACATCCCTACTCTATTCAAATAAGG
>NW_006239960.1:5505-26709 GCF_000226075.1 Solanum tuberosum
TCAACAACAAATACTAACAATGCCTAATAATAACAAGATGATGCAGTTGCCAAAATTAAAAATAATCAACAATAATAGACCATCAGTAGCTAAATTTGGGCAGAGATATAAGAATAAAGGTGGCCGAGTTTGAACCCTCCGGCCAGATCTAAAACAAAAATAAATAAAAAATAAACCATTTGAAATACAACTAAACACATCAACAAGAACACACACAAAAAAAAGTAAAGTATCATTAATTTTAGTTAATTTGGAAGTGAAACCTCACCTCGCCGGAAATGGAGTTCCATTTTGATTGTTGGATTTTCATTTTTTTCCGGTGGTTGGAGATTTGAGCTATGTTGCCGGAAAGAGGCTGTTCGGAGCTGTCTTTTACCGAAGTTTGCGGCTGTTTACTGGTTGTTGTGGCGAGCCTCGAGAATACCTGCAAAAATCAAACAGCAAATCGGAAAGGGGAAAGGGGAAATGAACTAGCGGTTTTCTTCTTCTTTGCTCCGATGGCGATTTGTGTCGGTTTTCAGCTGTTGTTTCAGCGAGCTTTGGAAGTTGTTTCCGACGGATGGTGGGTTCGTTTTTGGAGCTTGGTGTGTGGAGCAATGGTGATTTGTAGTGGGGTTTTGGGTTGATTGTTGGTGGCTACTGGTGGAGTTGTGCTGGTTTGGAGGTCGTTTTCGTGGTGGTTCGATGGATGGCTGGTTGAAGTTGGCCGGAAATGGAGTTTGGGTGGTGATGAGGAAGGTGGGTGGCGGCTTCTTTGAGAAGAGGATAGAAAAAATTCTTAGGGTTTTTACCCTATCTTGAAACATATTTCCACCACCACCTTAACCTAATAGGCAAATTTTTCTTTATATAGGGAGTTGAAAACTACAATATCACTATTTTAAAATCGTGGGCAAAAATCACCTGTCAATAAAATATTATCTGTATTCGAATGAATTTTTAGGCTGTGCAGAATATCAAAATGAATATTAGCGAATGTAACAAATAAAATGAATACATAAAAAAAATATAATGAACGTAATTAATGACATGTAAAAATGCAATTTTAAAATTAACTGATAAAAAATCCTAAAAATTTGATAAATAAGGATAGTTATCGATAAAACTCATTTAAAAAATTATAAAAAAATTTAATTTTGAACTATTAAATAAATAAAACTTAAAAATTACGAATTTTGAAAATGTTAGGCCAAAATTGGGTGTCAACAATAGTCCCCATATATTTTTGAAGAAATGAACTTCAAGATTTACTCTTTACTGAACTCAAAACTTAAGTCTTAAAACAAAGTTAAAACGTTTGCAAAAGACTTTTGGAAAACTTTAAGAACTTCTCTAGACTTTGATCTTAACTACTCTTAATTTGACTCTTAACTGGTCCTTGAATTGAATTATGAATTCAAGGATTTTGATTTGTGATAGGAAGGATCACATGATGTTTAGGAATGATCTTAAATAGCTAAACATGAGAAAAGTCACGAAATCACCGTCTTGGAACAAGTCTGTGACGCGGAAGTATTTTAAATAATTACTCGCGAAATTAAATTTTTGAGACAGAGGAGTCCGTGTCCTAACCGCGACGTGGAGCAACCTTTTGTGCACTGGGGGAGCAAGTCTGCGATGCGGACTTGCGTGCCAAAACGCCCTCGACTTTTTCCTTCTTCGATTTTTAGCCCCAATTAGCCTAAACTCAACTATTTTCCACAAATTCATTTTATATCTCAATACCCAACATATGTACTCAATAACCTAACTCAAAACAACTCTAAAACTCAACGTAAAAATCTTAGAAACTCCTCAATTCATCCCAATTTAAGAACAACATTCAAATTCAAGAATACATGCCAAAAACATCAACTTTCAAACTCTTTTAGGACAAATTTCGCTGAACTAAACATGCTTGGCGCGTGGGTGAACGGATCCAACGCTATGAAAGACTCACATACCTTGTAAGATGAATTCCTTGGAGAATCCACAACCAAAATCGATCGTTCTTGGCGAACCTTGAGCTTTTCTTCTCCTTTCTCCTCTTTTCTCTTTTCTCCAAGCCCTAGCGTGAATTTCCAATTGTCTATACTGATCTCATTCTGATTTGACCCTTAATTAATTCACTAAAACGAACTAAATTAATTTGGGTAAGGAAAGGACTAATCTACCCTTCAAAAATCCGGATTAGACTTTCCTTAACTGCACAACCCAACTTCCAAAGGGTATAACTCGCTCATATAAACTCGGAATCACTTAAACTTGGAGGCGTTGGAAAGATCAATCCAAGAGCTTTCCAACCATATCTGGAAGTACACCTAACTCATCCGGAGCTAGGAGTTATGGCCGTTTGAAGTTGACCAAACCTCAACTTTTCCTAACTTAAACAAATTTTCTAGATTTTTATTCTTTCCAAAAATGGCTAATTCCAATTATTAGCTTCTTCCTAGTTATTTCAAATTGCGAGATGTTACAATATCTCCCCCTTGGGAACATTCGTCCTCGAATGAGATTACTCTTACTAAGCTAAGGGTGTAATATCAAGTTCAAACACCCAACAAGCAAATGCAACAAACAACATGCTCACTCATAATTTAAAGAGTACTAAGAAGAGAATTAGTACCTTGAATTTTCTCTGGACTCAAAGAGATGGGGATATCTTTTCTTCATATCCTCTTCAGCTTTCCAAGTAGCTTCCTCAACAAATTGGTTCCTCCAAAGGACTTTGACTGATGCTACTTCCTTAGTCCTCAACTTGCGAACTTGGCGATCTAGAATCTGGACCGGAATATCTTTATAAGATAGGCTACCCTTAATCCCAATATATTTCATTAGTATGATCAATGAAGGATCGCCCATGCACTTCTTCAACATGGAGACGTGAAATACCGAATGAACCGCTGATAACTCTTGTGGTAGCTCCAACTCATAAGCTACTTTGCCAATCCTCTTGGCTATTCTATAAGGTCCAATCTACCGGGGACTAAGTTTTCCCTTCTTACCAAACCTCATAACCCCCTTCATGGGTGAAACTTTTAGATATACCCAATCATCTACTTCGAACTTTAACGCCATTCTTCTAACATCAGTGTAGGATTTTTGATGACTCTGTGCCATTTTCAACCTCTCTTGAATCACTTTCACCTTCTCCATAGCTTGATGGACTAAATCTGGTCCTATCAACCCTTCTTCTCCAACTTTAAACCATCCAATAGGAGATCTGCATCTTCTCCCATAAAAAGCTTCATAAGGAGCCATTTGGATGCTAGAGTGGTAACTGTTGTTGTAACCAAACTCAATGAGAGGTAGGTGATCATCCCAATTCCTTTTGAAATCAATCACACAAGCCCTCAACATATCTTCTAAAGTCTGAATAGTGTGCTCTGTTTTCCCATCAGTCTGAGAATGAAAGACAGTACTTAAGTTCACCTTTGAACCCAAGCCTTTCTAAAAAGATTTCCAGAATTGTGCACCTCTATTTGAAATAGTGGAGACTGGGACTCCATGAAGGCTGATCACCTCCTGAATATATAACCTGGCATAATTTTCTGCTGAATGGGTAGTCTTTACCGGCAGAAAATAGGCTGATTTTGTCATTCTATCGACCATCACCCAAATAGAATCATGTTGCCTGCGAGACTTTGGTAAACCTATGATGAAGTCCATATTAATCATCTCCTACTTCCAGTCTGGAAGTTCTATATTCTGAGCCAAGCCACCGGGCCTCTGGTGCTCTACTATAACTTGTTGGCAATTCGGGCACTTAGCAACAAATTCTGCAATTCCCTTCTTCATGCTATTCCACCAATAAACCTCTCTCAAGTCACGATACATCTTTGTGGAACCCGATGAATGGAATATCTGGAGCTATGAGCTTCCTCTATGATACTCTCTTGGGTTCCATCCACCATTGGTACACACAACCTATCTTAATGTCTCAACACACCATCTCCCCCATGCTCAAAAGCTAATACTTTTTGCTTATGAACATTTGCCTTCAATTCAAGCAAGATAGGGTCTTGGTCTTGCTCACCTTTTACTTCTGACACTAATGATGATTCATCCCAATTCATCACCACTATTCCTCCTTCTGTGGAATCCACTAATCGAACTCCTAATCGTGCAAGTCTATGCACATCTTTTTGCTAACTCTTTCTTACCTTCTTCAAAATAGGCGGTACTACCCATAGATAACCTACTCAATGCATCATCAACAACATTAGCCTTACCTTGGTGATAAAGAATACTCATGTCGAAATATTTGAGTAATTCTAACCACCTCATCTGTCTGAGATTAAGCTCATTCTGAGTGAACACATATTGAAGACTCTGGTGATCGGTGAACACATCCACATGAACACCATAAAGATAATGGCGCCATATTTTCAAAGCAAATACTACAGCAACCAATTCTAAATCATGGGTTGGGTAGTTTTTCTCATGAACTTTCAACTGTCTGAAGGCATAAGCTATGACTTTACTATTCAGCATTAACACACACCCAAACCAACTCTAGATGCATCACAATACACCACAAAACCCTGAGTACCTTCTGGTAAGGTCAAAATTGGGGCAATAGTCAACCTCTTTTTCAATTCCTGAAAGCTTTTCTCACAAGCTTCATATCATTGAAAATTCACTGTTTTCTGAGTCAACTTGGTCAAAGGGGATGAGATAGACGAGAACCCCTTCACAAAACCTTCTATAATAGCCAGCCAAACCCAAGAAACTCCTAATATCAGTTGTGGGTCTAGGCCAATTCTGCACTGCCTCAATTTTCTGAGTATCAACTTTAATTTCCTCTCCAGACACAATGTGGCCTAAGAATGCCACAGATTCAAGCCAAATCTCACACTTAGAGAACTTGGCATACAATTCTCTATTTTTCAAAGTCTGAAGAACTATTCTGAGGTGACTAGCATGATTTTCTTCATTCCTTGAATAGATTAGTATGCCATCAATGAAGACGATAACAAACATATCTAAATAAGGTTTGAATATTCTATTCATAAGGTCTATGAATGTTGTTGGTGCATTAATCAAACCGATCGACATGACCAGAAACTCATAATGACCTTAACGGGTCCTGAATGTTGTCTTTGGAATATCACATTCCTTTACTTTCAACTGTTTTTATAACTCTTTCAACTTTGCTGGTGCCATTCTATATGGCGGAATAGATATAAGACGAGTATCTGGAAGAAGGTCTATACCGAAGTCTATCTCTCTTTTAGGAGGGACTCTGGGAAGATCGTCAGGAAAGACTTCTGGAAACTCTCTTACTACTGAAACTGACTGAATAAGAGGTATATCAACACTAGAGTCATTAACTCGGACTAAGTGATAGACACACCCCTTAGAAACTAACTTCCTTTCCTTAAGGTACGAAATGAAACGACTCTTAGGCACTGCTGAACTGTTTTTCCACTCTAAGACTGGCTCATTTTGGAAACTGAAACTTGATAACTCGAGTTCTGCAATCAATTGAGGCATAATAGGCATGAAGCCAGTCCATACCAAGAATGATATCAAAATTTACCATGTCTAACTCAACTAGATCAGCTATTGTACTCTTGTGATTGACGGAAATGGGATAATCACGATATACTCTCTCTGCTAGAATAGAATCACCAACAAATGTGGAAACACTAAATGGCTCACTAAGTTGCTCAGGATTAACATCAAAATTCATAGCAACATATGGAGTTACAAAAGACAAACTCGCTCCTAGGTGTAGCAAAGCATAAATAGTAAAGTCAAAGACTTGGATCATACTAGTGACAACATCTGGTGAATAATCTTGCTCTTGGCGACTGTTGATAGCATACAAGCGGTTTGTTCCTCCACCAGTACCGAAAGTATCCCCTCTAGGTGTAGCTCTGTCTGGTGGAGCAATTGAAGAAGAATGGGCTCTGTTGTCCCCATTACCTTTACCTTGCCTGTTCTCATAACAGTCCCTCATAAAGTGACCGTTCTGACCACACTTGAAATAACCAGTAGAGCCTTCACGACAAATACCTGGGTGGTTCCTACCACACTTAGCGCAGGCATGAGGCTTACTACCCCTTTACGCTATACTACCTTGAGAATAGACAGGTTTAGTTCTGAACTCGTCCCCTAATGTCTTAGCCCTCTTATTCTTAAACTCTTCTTTATCCTTCAGCATATCATCCTCAACTTGTTGTACATGGATCATAAGCCTTGCTAGGTCCATATCCCCTATCAGCATAGCTGTCTTGCCTTCCTTGCTTGACTAACGAGACAACCCAGCAACAAATAAACTCGTCCTGCTTCTCATCTCAGCAACCATCTCCGGAGCATAGCGGGAAAGTTGTGCGAACTTCAGACTGTACTCATGAACACTCATAGACTCTGGATTAAGAGTGAGAAACTCTCTTATCTTTGCCTCTCGCAACTCACGGGGAAAGAAACGTCCCATGAGAGCACTCTCAAACACAACCCAACTCACTATTGGCGCATCCTCAACCCTATTCTTTTTCCGTTGGGCGAACCAGATTCTAGCGACACACTTCATTTGGTATGCAGCTAGTTCCACCCTCTCCGCATCAGCAACATGCATCACATCAAATAACCTTTTCAGCTCCTCAATGAAGTTCTCCGGATCCTCAGTGACACTTGAACCTGTGAAGCTTGGTGAGTTCATCCTTAAAAGATCACGGATCCTTGAAGTATCAGCCACTTTCTGTCGATTACCTATCTATCCAACTTAATAGGTCACAACTTGACTTAACATCCGGATAGCTTCACGGAATTCAACATTGGTGACCTCTCATTGGGGTTGCACTTCTATTGCATTAGGTACCCTTTGTTCCTCGACATTTCTCCTAGCAGGACGACCTCTGACTACTTTTCGTTGAGGCATGCTTATCTGGAAACATGCGCAAGCATGAATTAGAGAGAAACTTTTTAGAGGTCAAACTCTAACGCATGAAATGAATATGAAAGAAGTGAAATAGTTCCTAAATGTTGCAGCCTTATAATTATAGATGTGGCGTGCTTCACATCGATAAATATGACTCTACATACACTGCTTCATAGACATCCTCGGACTCTTGAACGCTGTTCTCTGATACAAGTTTGTCACTCCCCGAGCCTACACCTTGGGCGGGACTGGCACTCGAGAACCATTACTGGCCCCAAGCGAATCCTTGGCCTGGATTACTTACTCAGCGAAAGACTTAAACTCAACAAAAATAAGTTTATATAATAAACTAGAATGTTATAAGAGAACATTCAACTGGCCATTAAGGCAAACTCAAGTCTCAACATAGAATAATGACAATGAAAAGACTAAAGAACTAACATCTGACTGTCTATGAAGCCTCTAAAACAACTGAGATGGATGTCGGGATAGGACCCCCGATCATCCTAACAAATGAAATACTGAAAAAGAACTAAAAAGCAATAAAGGATTCCTTCGGAATGCAATGAGGCTCATCACTAACTCTGAAGTGCTCAACTGGATTAACGGTGCGCTGGATGCCGATCCTAGTTACATGCTTCTGCATCATAATACGATGCAGGCCAACTAGCATCAGTACATTGAATGTACGAGTATGCGGGTTGGAATGCTAAAACGACATAGGCTTGAAAAAAATCTAAAAGGAACTGAAGAACTTACCTGGCTCAACTCAACTCAACATAACTGAACTCATTTCAATATAAAGTAGTTTAAAACAAGTGCAATATAAGGAAAAAGGAAAACTGTTTAAAACATGATGTCAACTCATAATCATAATATCATAAAAGACATACCATGCTCACTTTCAAAGTCTACTTGTGCAATGCATGAATGAAGTCTCATACCCCCATTCATACTAAGCAGAACCCCATGAGGAACCATGCAATTACTGTTATGGGAGTTTCTCTAACCGACAACTATCATATAAGAGCTATTGTGATGATACATCGATCTCCCTCACGCTGCCAACGCATCCTATACCTTGCCACATGTATATGACCTGAACTACTAATTTGATCCACTAGTCTATGCGAAAAGGATTCATCTAAAAAGTATGACCCTTTTCTACCCATGATGACTACATGGTTTATGGAGACGTGAGTTATTTGAACTCAAGCTCGTCCCCATATCGGTGCTCAATACTACTCCCAAAATATACTAGCTCTTTATGTTTAAAAACATACTTATTTCTGTGATTTGAGATTAGTGCTCAAAAACATAGTTCAAAGGCTATCTTGGAAATCAAAGTTTCCCCTCTTGCTTCATTTAGAAAGCGATTACTCTTTTCTGAAAACTAGCCTGAAGGCTCTTTGGAAATCGAGGTATCCTTTCTTGTTTAAATGTGAAAACATTTTAAACCTTTTTGGGAATACATAGTCCCCATATATTTTTGAAGAAATGAACTTCAAGCTTTACTCTTTACTAAACTCAAAATTTAAGTCTTAAAACAAAGTTAAAACGTTTGCAAAAGACTTTTGGAAAACTTTAAGAAATTCTCTAGACTTTGATCTTAACTACTCTTGATTTGACTCTTAACTGGTCCTTGAATTGAATTATGGATTCAACGATTTTGATTTGTGATAGGAAGGATAACATGATGTTTAGGAATGATCTTAAATAGCTAAACATGAGAAAAGTCACGAAATCACCGTCTTGGAACAAGTCTGTGACGCGGAAGTATTTTAAATAATTACTCGCGAAATTAAATTTTTGAGACAGAGGAGTCCGTGTCCTAACCGCGACGTGGAGCAACCTTTTGTGCACTGGGGGAGCAAGTCTGCGATGCGGACTTGCGTGCCAAAATGCCTTCGACTTTTTCCTTCTTCGATTTCTAGCCCCAATTCGCCTAAACTCGACTATTTTCCTCAAATTCATTTTAGATACCGATACCCAACATATGTACTCAAGTACCTAACTCAAAACAATTCTAAAACTCAACGTAAAGATCTCAGAAACTCCTCAATTCATCCCAATTTAAGAACAACATTCAAATTCAAGAATACATGCCAAGAACATCAATTTTCAAACTCTTTTAGGACAAATTTCGCTTAACTAAACATGCTTGGCACGTGGGTGAATGTATCCAATGCTATGAAAGACCCACATACCTTGTAAGATGAATTCCTTGGCGAATCCACAACCAAAATCGATCGTTCTTGGCGAACTTTGAGCTTTTCTTCTCCTTTCTCCTCTTTTCTCTTTTTTCCAAACCCTAGCGTGAATTTCCAATTGACTAAACTGATCTCATTATGATTTAACCCTTAATTAATTCACTAAAACGAACTAAATTAATTTGGGTAAGGAAAGGACTAATATACCTTTCAAAAATCCGGATTAGACTTTCCTTAACCGCACAACCCAACTTCCAAAGGGCATAACTCACTCATACAAATTCAAAATCGCGCAAACTTGGCGGCATTGGAAAGATCATTCCAAGAGATTTCCAACCATATCTGGAAGTACAAATAACTCATCCGGAGATAGGAGTTATGGCCGTTTGAAGTTAACCAAAACTTAACTTTTCCTAACTTAAACAAATTTTCCTGATTTTTATTCTTTCCAAAAATGGCTATTTCCAATTATTAGCTTCTTCCTAGTTATGTTAAATTGCGAGATATTACATACATTTAATAAGATAAATGAAACAGACTTCTCAAACTCTACTATCTATCTATGAAGCCTCTAATTGACAAAGATGGAAGTCGGGATAAGACCCACGACATCCTAACAACTGATATAACTGAAAAGTAAATGAAATCCTCCGAAAGCAAGGAGGCTCACCATAGCTAACTCTAACTCCATGTGGTATCAACGAACTCTTGTTGATGATCCCGAATACCTGAATCTGCATCATGAAAGGATGCAGGTGAAATGACTCAATACATGAAATATACGAGCATGTAAGGGGAATTCTAAAGCATAACATAAGCTTGAAACTTGATATAAAAAAAAAGGAAACATACTTACCTCTTCTCAAAACTTACTCAACTCAAGGAATACTCAAGGCTACTCAAAAGTACTCAAACTTTACTCAACTCAGAAGTACTCAGGCATAAGATACTCAACTCAGTAATAAGGTTCTCAACTCAGTGAAACTCAATAAGAAGGTACTCGACACAATGAAGCACATATCAACTCAAGATACTCAACTCGAAGATACTCAACTCAAGATACTAAACTCAAGATACTCAACTCGAAAGACTCAACTCATGATACTCAAGGATAAAGCAATAGTAAAAGATGCAATATTTATGGAAAGCTGTAAAACTGTGGATAACAACTCAATGTATTGAAAAATACAATAATACTCCACGTGTATATAAAAATACAATATAACTCTGTGGGAGTTTCTCTAACCGACAATCACCACTATGATCCTAAGTGATGATACAATGTCTTGCCCACGCTGCCAAAACTGTCCTATACTTTGCCGTCATATAGAATGTCTTAACTAAGTAGATCCACTAGTCTATGCTAAAAGCACTAAGGAGTCATCTAAAAAGTATGATCCTTTCTACCCATGATGGGTACATAGTTTATGGAGACTTGAGTTATTATGAACTCGCATCCCCATATCGATGCTTGTAGACACATAATTTTTTACCGAACTTAAGTTTTACACCATTTTTAGAGCTTAAATATTTTATAAAAATCTAAATTAAATATTTTGACTTTTATCTTATTTTATTAAGTTTATTTTAAAAGATTTGAAAACAACAAAAATAGAATCACATTTTTTGGTAAGTTTTATTTTTAATTTATTCAAAAAGAAATAAAAACTTTCAAAAATATATGTTTTTTTTTTTAATTTTAGCTGTAATAAATAAACTAGTATTTCTTAATTATAATTTTTATTTGCTACTCAATTTTTGTTAGTTTAAAAAATAATTAAATAATATTCTTATTTATATTATATTATATTATATTATATTATGTTATATTTAAAAAAAAAAACCTAAAACTAACCTACACTACCCCCCACTCACCCACGTCTCACCCCACTCCTCTCACAACCCCATCATCTGCACACAACACACCACACTCCTTCACAACTCACATTACCCCACTCCCCACTTACCCCTATACCTATATACTACATACTACACACAAGACAATACATATAAACAATACACACACGCAGCCAGAAAGAAAGAAGAAAAAGATCAGAAAAAACACAGCACACACAGACGGACAAAAAAAAGAAACCCAAAAATACCACAACCCAAAAACAAAAACACACGAGCAAACAAAAAAAAACTCACATCTCTTTTATTTTCTTTTAAAAATACGTCAATTCATCCAGATCTTTGTTTTCTTTCTCATTTCTTTCATATAAATACAACACATATACCACTACATACAACAAAAAGGTTCGTAGGTGTTCTAATCGAAGTTCGATCAAGATTTTGCGGTACTTATTCTCTTTATTTAAGGTTCAACTTTGCCTTATCTCTTTAATTTAATCATGAAATTTGATGTAATATTAAGATAAGTTTTCTTATATTTTGTGTTATTGATAATTTGATTGAAATGAATAATTTGTTAGTCGTTATATCTTTGTTTAATGAATGAAGTTAACTTTAATCGGTGATTATTTTATTTATTTTTATTTGTGAGTTGTGATCTCTTAAAAATGAATGGGTCGTAACATTGTTCTTGTCTTAATTTAGATAATAATGATAAAGTAGCAGGTATAGTTAGGCTAAAAAACAAATGAATAAATAAATTATTGTTATTTTAATTTAACAAACAAAAAATGAGATTTATTTTTAACAATCCGTTATTGTTTTGTTTGAGTAGAAAGTGTATACTTAATGTTGATGTTAATTTTAAGAGTAATAAAATTATTAAAATATAAAAATAAAAAGATATGAATATGATCCAAAATATTATCCTAGAATTTTAGTATATTTTATTTGATTTTTCTTTATAAAGACTAAGTATTTTCTTTTAACATTAGACAAACTTTTAGGTACGTTAAAAATATTTGTTTCGATTAAGAATGCAGTTGCGCATTTTTTTTGAGACACTAAAAATAATCAAGGATGCGGTGACGCACCTTGTCCAATAATATAATTAAATTTTATTAATTTAAAGTAGAGACGTATAGAAAAAAATAGATTATTAGGTGTGATGCAAAGAAGACAGTTATGTCTCTACATGTCAAGATTAAGAATGCGGTTACGCATCTAGGTTGAGACCCAATAAAGTATAGAAAAAAATAGATTATTAGGTGTGATGCAAAGAAGACAGTTATGTCTCTACATGTCAAGATTAAGAATGCGGTTACGCATCTAGGTTGAGACCCAATAAAGTTCAACAATTGAAAAATAAGCAAATCATGGCATGTAGACACACAGTATCCAAAATATATCAAGATAAGTATAAGTCAATAAAAGCGACCGTGCTAGAACCACGGGACTCGAGAGATGCCTAATACCTTCCACTCGGTCAACATAATTCCTTACCCGAATTTTTAGTTCGCAGACCAAATAAAGAGTCATTTCCTTTTGATTAGGGATTAAACAAAAAGGTGACTTGGAACACCATAACTCAATTCCGAGTGGCGACTCTAAAATAAATAAAATAATCCCTTAATCAATACCGTCACTTAAATTGGAAAAACCCTACCGCTGCGTGCGCCAAAAAAGGGTGTGACAGTGCTCAATACTACTACCAAAATATACTCAGCTCATATGTTTCAAAAACAAAACTATTTCTATGATTTGAGATAATTACTCAAAAACTAGCTCAAAGACTCTCTTGAAAATTGATGTTTCCTTTCTTGTTCAAATGTGAAAACATTTTAACTCTTGGGAATACTTAGTTCCCGTATAATCTTTGAAAAAATGAACTTTACCCTTACTCTTTACTCAACTCAAAGCTTAAGTCTTAAAACAAAGTTAAAACGTTTGTACAAAGGGACTTACTTAGAATGTTCGAAAGAATTCTCAAAAACTTAACTCTTAACTCTACCTTTATGAATTCAAGGTTGTGATTTGTGATAGGAAAGATCTCGGGATGTTTAGGAGTGTTTTTGGATAGTTAAACATGAGAAACGATTTATCACTGTCTGGGAGCACATCCGCGATGCGGAGATGCATTTAAATATTTGGTCGCGAAATAAATTTTGAGGCAGAATGGTCCGTGACCGCTCGGCGACGTGAAGAAAAATTTTGTGAAATGGGGGGGCAGGTCCGCGATGCGGACTGGGTTTCCAAATTCTCCCAAATTTTTTCTTCTTCATTTTCTAACCCCAATTTGCCTAAATTCGATTCTTTTTCGCAATCCCTCTTTAGATTTAGATACCCAGCACAAGGACACAAGAACCTACTCATATACCACTCTAAAATCGACATGATTTCACCAAGAACTCAATAGTCTCATCTAAACTCAAGAACTAAAGCCAATTTCGAGAACATAATTCAAGACATCATACTTTCAACTTTCTAGAACAAATTTAACGCTTAAATTAACATGATTGGCATGTGGGTGAACAAACCCAACACTATGGAAGCTTACATACCTCTTAGGGATCAAACCCATGGCGAAAATCCGCAAGAGAACTCACGAACTTCGACGAACGCCTTGATCCTTTCCTCTTTTCTCTTCTTGAACTCTCAACTAAAACCCTAGGCGTATATTAGGATTATAAAACTGAACCTAATAGGATTATACCCTTAAAACCTTACTAAAAATGAATTAAATCTGATTGGGTAAGGAAAAGACCAAAATACCCCTTACTATTTTTGGGTAACTTTCCTTAACTGGAAAGCCTGACTTCAAAAGGGCATATTTCACTCATCCGAACTCGAAAATTAGTAAACTTGGTGGCGTTGGAAAGATAATTCAAATACCTTTCATTATCTATCTTGTAGCCCACTTAACTCATCCTGTACTGAGATTTATGGTTGTTTGAAGTTGACTCAAAACTCCTAACTTAAGCATAACTTGCAAAATTTCAGATTTTGCTATTTCCAATTTAGTTTTTTTTTAAACTCAAGATGCTACATCTAGCGACCTTAACACTTAAGAAATTTTAAATTCTCGGTAAAATCCTACTCACAACGAAGGATGGTTCGAGTCTTAGCTCAAAAAAATTTCGGGGTGTTACAACGTGGAGATCGTCTTTGCTGGGATTGTTTGATTATATGATATTCCGTTGAGATCGGCCGTACAGACATATGGAGATCGTTCGTATCGGTATATGGACCTCGCAAGTTCCCCATGAGTCACGAACTCTTGATGTAATTTCGAGAAGTATCGTGTATAGATGGTTGAGAGAATGCTGGATGAGAAATATGAGGCTAATGTATAGCGTAATGCTTTTTGTATTAGGTGATAAAAAAATACAAAGTACATCGTAGTGTATTTATACACTTACAAGTCGTATAGAGCATAGAGAGTACTACCTCTAATACAAGACAACTATCTAGAGATAGAGTTATACTTTAACATAGACTCTATATCTAAGATTATCACTAGTAACTAATAAGTATATTTAACTGATGTTATCTCGATCTTTAACACTTCCCCTCAAGCTAATTGGAGGTGAGTTTACTACTCTTAGCTTGTCTCTGAAAAACATGAATTGGTCCTTTGCCAATGCCTTCGTGTGAATGTCAGCTAATTGAACTCTAAATCGAACAAATTAAATGATTAATTACCTTTGAGCAACTTTTTCTTTAACAAAATGATAATTCAATTCTACTTGTTTGGTTCTAGGATGTAATACTGGATTTGTGGTCGATTATGTATAATGCACTCATATTGTCACAAAACAGTGTAGTATTGTTCCTGCTGGACTATGAATAGTGAACAGAGATGAGCCAGATCTGCTGCTCTTGAAGACAATGTGGCTCAGATACAACCTGAAACTTCCGATTAGACAATAAAAAAAATGTAATCTTAGTTAAATCGACACATTACAAACATTTAGTCATGAGTTGAGATCCAAAGGGACATAGACACTGCCCAAGTTATGCAAGAAATCCTACGAGATTAGACTAAAATTGACCTAAAAGATGGGAAAAGAAGGCTGATGAATTAAAATGGCCAGAGTTGCAATTGATAAAAGGGCCAAAATATTCTCAATTTATTAACATTGAGTTAATTTCATTGAAAAATGTAGTGAGTAAAGTTTGAACCCTATCAATTTATAGAGATAAAATGATAAACTCACTATACCAATAATTGTTTTCATAATAGGTGTGTGTCAAGCCAAAATTTGACAAGTAAAAGAGACAGATGGAGTATTAGTAAATGATGTCTTTGATATGTAAAATAAAAAAGAAAGAATGCTTTATTGTTATTTTTGTTTCGCCTTCAATTACCGAAATTGTTCGATTATCGTTTCTTTGAAATTAGTTAATATGATATACCAAACATAAAGATTTTAAATAATAACGTTGGGTAATAGTGTATTAATCACGTCTAAAATTATATTATTTGAATTTTGGCGATTAAATTATTAAAACTTGATGTTCGCGATGATGATGCATATATATTGGTTGTAGATATAGATATATTATTATAAAACATATGCAAATTTTATTGAAAAAACTAGATAAATGGGTCATAAAACCTAAAATAATTACATGTTTATATCCAAACTCAAAGTAATTCAAGAACTACCCATTCTCTTATAAATAATTACAGCACATACCCCCTTCATTAATGTAACGATCTGATTCCATCATTATGGAAAAGCCAATGGGGAAAGAATTGGGGCCAGAAAACTTTTTCATAGCAACTTGAGATTTCCCAACCTAGTCCAAATTTGGACGAAATCAGAGTCATTAAGGTGTAGGGAAATCTGGTAACAATCGGGTGATCTAATTATGAGTTTGATTACATGAGTAGTTAGATAAGTCGTTAAAGAACTCGTACGACTTTACGGAATTAAATTCGGGCAAGTAGAACTCCCAGAATTGAACTTAGCGTGAAGGGTATTTTCTAAGTGTCGTTGGTTGAAGATGTGTTGTGAAATGGGAGTTTTGAAATTCTTTAATTTGCTCATTGTTTCGTGAAAGCCGCTTTGGCGGTGGTTTCTGTCGCCAGGGCGGGGCCGCTGTGGTGGGTTGGGGCCGCCATAGCAGAACATACGTGACTTAAGTCGGAAATAAAACCCCAAAAATGTTTTATTTTGCACTTTTTGACTTTGAGAGCTAGGAGACGACCCCAGCCGAGTTCTTGACCATTTCTCACCATTCTTGAGGCTAAAGGTAAAGTTTTCACTCCCCGAATCTATTTTTCGATCCGTAGAACTTAGTTTCTTGGGTAATTATCGATGGGGGAGGGTTTTGATCTGGAATTTATGGTGGAAAAAGCCCTAAATTGGGTATTAGGATCTTGGGTTGGTGTAGGGTTATTGAGTTTGTTATAATCCGGATAATTAGACCTTTGATTGTTGATCCTTGCGTTAATTGTATATTTTTTAGACAACGAACAAGCGAGAAGAATCCGGAAAGGAAGATTCAAGTGCCTCAGGGGATTCAAGCTTGGATTCGAGGTAAGTGATGGTTGTGATTTCATGTTAGTATGATATATGTTTGTAATTGCTTCATTATAATGCATGTATGTATGTGAATGTTGCATTATTGATCACCCTAATGGTAAATGAGGATAATTGAATAATTGTATGTCATGAATCACCTCTTGTTGTATGATTGTGAGAATATACATTGTGATTGTAATTATGGTTTGTTGAATGTGCGGGTGTCACGATCCGACACACTAACTGGGATCGGTTGCCACGTTTCGGCATAAATATGGGATCGATTGCCACGTTTCGGCATAAACATTGGATCAGGTACCACGTTCCGGTATGCTAATAGTTTGGGTGTGGGTTCCATGAGAGGACCATTGAATTGGGATTCGTGATAGGACCATTGAATTGTGTTGTGTATCTACTTGTGATGATTACGTTCATAACTAATGATGATTGATATTGGAAGACCGTATGTTGCTCTAAATTGATAATCAATGTGTATTATTGAGAATGTGGGATGCTACATTGATCCTGAAAAGATGACTAATATTGTATATGTTCGGTATATACCTTTTTTATAATATTGTGGTTACTTGCATATGTTACACTTATTGGGATATCCGCATGATCCTAACAGTACACTGTGGTTGTGTACTGATACTGCACTTGCTCTTTGTTTGTTGAGTACAAGGCATCTTCAGGTGGCTATTGATAGACCTCAGCTAGGTGACTATTGAGCGTGACCGAATTCAAGAGTGAGCTAGTTCTTTCGGGCTACCATGAATCTTTCTTGTTTAAGTCCACTCTTTTCAGACTTAGACTATTTGTTTAAGGTGTTGTTTAGTTTCGGGGTTGTACCCCTTGTTCTTAGACTTGTCGTTAGTAAAATTTTGGTACATTGACTTTCAGGTTCTAAGGGTTGTTCTTCCGCATTAGTTTGGTTAGTTGTTTGTTAAAGCCTTGGAGTTTATGGAGACTCCATTTTTATTATTATTTAAACATGCTTTCGTAGCTTTAAATGTGTATTACTTTGGTTAAGTTGATTAGTTGTGTTGTAGTTTTGGTTCTCCCACCGGAGGGTTAGTGTGGGTGCCACTCACGACGATCTGGGTCATGGCAATTAAGGCTGATAGTTTTTGCGTTTTACTGGGAACTAGAAACGTCAGGTCAATTGGGAGTCTCGCTCTGAGTCTAACTATCGCATAGGGGCTCGCTAGCAGAGCTATGCTGCTCTGAGTCTCGCATAGCTAACACTCGCTTAACTGATACTAAATCAGTATAATATATTGTATCGGTATCATTAAGACTGATAATGTTGTTTAACTGATACTAAATCAATATATATACACTGTATTGGTATCATTAATTAAGGTTTCTTGTTCAGAAACTACTCATTAGTCAATGATACTATAAGAGGATATGTATATTGTTGTGGTATCATTAAGATTTCTTGTTCAGAAATTACTCATTAGTCAATGATACTAGAAGAGTACATGCATATTGTTGTGGTATCATTAAGGTTTTTTGTTCAAAAATTACTCGTTAGTTACTGATACTATAAGAGTATATGTATATTGTTTTGGTATCATTAAGATTTCTTATTCAAAAAATACTTATTAGTCAATGGTACTATAAGGGTATATTTATATTTTTATGGTATCATTAAGGTTTTTTTAGTTTAGAAATTATCCATTAATCAATGATATTATAAGAATATATAGCTAATGAATAATTTCTTCACAAGAAATCTTAATGATTACCAATACGGTATATATATACTGATTTAGTATCAGTTAAACAACATTATCAGTCTTAATGATACCAATACAGTATATGATACTTATTTAATAGGGAAAATCACTTACGTGTACTAACTTTTTAAAAAATATTTACGACATTTGTCAACATTATTCTTTTAACCATATACAACAATTTGGCTGAATGGTAGTATTGTGAATGGCAGCACTTTTTGCTAAGTTTAAAGGAACAAGATTGTTTAAGTATTGCTAAAAGTTGACAAAAATAGTAATAAATTAAAAATATACTTAAAAGTGGTAATTATTAAATAAAAGACATTCACTTATGTAATTTTTCCTATTTAATATTAGTTAAGTGAAATTAGTTGGGGATTATATAGTGTAATTATTTAATGGATATGAATGTAAATGGATATATATTTGTAATTATTTTGCTTTTATGGGCCATGGGGTATTTGCTTAGTTTAATGATTACATTTAAATATTGTTCTAAACCCAAAATTTTGCATATTGCAAACGTTGCTATTAGTCTATTACCATACATCTCTATGGTACTTACAAATACAAAGATATTTAGACCTATGCATCAATGGTTTATTATTTGAAAATTATTATATAAGCTTGAACTAAAATCTTAAGGGAGCGATCTTTATAACTTTTTTTTGTTAATGTGAGTGAGTCCCATGTTAATTTGTCTCTTCTTTTAAGTTTAGCTTTTTAAAACTTTTTTTAAAATAAGTATTTATATAACTTTCACATATAGCAAACATAAAATTCATATTTGTATGCTATAGCAAAGTTTGCATAATTGCGCTCCATAGCAAATATATATATAATTCGCTATACATATACAAAAAAAACAGTTGTATAATTCGTTATACATATACAAAGAAGGCAGTTGTATAATTCGCTATACATATACAAAAGAAAGCAGTTGTATACAAAAGATCAATTGTATAATCTGTGTATGTATAAAACGGGAAAAGAGAGAAAAGGCAAAAGAAAACTGGGCAAGAGAAATATTTGTATTGTATAATTATAAGTGTATAGGATGAAGATATATGTAATTGCATGTGTATATACAATTTTCTCTCGCTTTTATACAAAACAGAAGCGCAATTTTATACATTTCGTTTCTGTTTGTATAAGCAAGAGAGGCGAGCGAGTTTTGGGAGAGTGGCGAGCGAGATCTAGGAGAGGGGAACGAAAATATATGTATATATACAATTTCCTCTCGCTTTATACAAACGATAATATATTTTATACAGTTGTGTTTGTATAAAAGCGAGAGAGGCGAGCGATGCCACCAAATGAGAGTGGCGAGCGAGATTCCATCAGGGAGAGTGGCGAAAATAACAATAGTTTGCTATAGGATACAATTAAATCAAAGTATATTTATAGCATTTAATTTAAATTAATAGTTTGCTGTTATATACAATTTTCCCTTTATATTTTTGTACAAAAATGGTATTAGTGCAGTACATAGCTTAAATGTTAAAAATTGTTGTTTTTTTTGTTGGAATTTTAGTAATTTAAATTTCTAGTTAGGAGTTTACCACTTTTAAAACCACCTAGGTGAATAAATAAAATTCATAAAATCATGATTATTATCAAATAAAAATTGGTCATACAGAATCTACAATAATAATAATATATCTAGTGAAATCCTACAAAGTGAGGTATGGAGAGGATAGAGTGTACACAACCTTACCACCATATACATACAATTTAATTCACCAAAATGTAAAGGAAAAAGACTTAGATGCTTCCTTTCTCGTTGAACGTGATAATAACCGGAAATTTAATTTCTCATCGATTTAAGCTTTATTTGAAGATAAAAACTCATTTCCAGGAAGAATAAAGAAACAAATTAAACTTTGCATAAATGAAAATGCTAGATAGGGTGAGCTACATATTTCGAGTTGACGTGGGTTCTTCTTATTTGCTTGTCCATCTTTTTGGACAAAGATATTATTATAAGATTTTTATTTAGCTTTCGAGGTTGTATCCTTGAATTTATATTAGAGTTTTGATATGGTGACTTTCAGATCTTAGGAGTCATTTTTAGCATGGATTGTTTAGACGATTGAATTGAGTTAATGGGGACTCAATCCTCTTATTTCTAGACTATTTTTCCTTTGTTAATGATGAACTTGAGTTATTTTGATATTGTTGGGTTGTTTCGGGTTGTTCTTTGGTCCTTCCATCAGATTAGTTTAGTGTAGGTGCCACTCAAAACGATTCTAGATTATGACAATATCTTAACTTAACCCACTTTTCTCCACAATCCCCCTCATGTGTCTATTAGAAGGTAATCTTTATTTCTAACATTTATTTTGTGGATTTGCTTACTTCTTAACCGAATTTTCTTTTGGAAAAACTACCTATCTAGACATACTTAACTATCACATATACATATTTTATCTCTACTTTAAAAATATTACATAGAATACCACTTTTAAAAAAATATACCATATTTAAAAAAAAATTAAATCAGATACACAATCCCTTTAAAAATGATAATGTATAATTATCTTAAAATTACATCTCCTCAATTAGTAGGACACTAACAATCCAAATTAATTTCTCTTTATTCTTTTCAGCCATTTCCCTCCCCAATCCCAAAACAGATACCTCACGTATCCCACCGCTACCCCTTCTTCTTCTTCTTCATTAGACGTTTCCTACCCCTATCACAAAAAAAGTTTGTATCTCATTCCCACTCCACACGTATCCCTTCTTCCTTAATCATTTTTATTTCCTTTTGCATGTGCTAAATTCAAATCAAACTCTACATAATCAGCATTAGTTAAAGTGGCAAAGTAAGATTTTCTTTAGTTTTTCCTATTGTATATTTGTTTTCAATCGTATCATGTATTTGATTCGATGCTTTAGATTTTTTCTAGCCGATTTATTGTAGGGTTTTTATATTGGTATTTCTCCATTCCATTTTAATGGCTCATAATTCAGAAAATAGTATGAATATTGTTATG
>NW_006239960.1:26798-30141 GCF_000226075.1 Solanum tuberosum
GGAAATAAGTTACACCCCTTTAATTCAAGGTAATAAATGGTGTATCTTGACTTGTAAAAACGATGGATACATGTATCTCGCGAGTAATGATACATGTATCTCAAGGCTGAAATATTCGAAACTTTAAGATACAAAGGAAGGAATTGATGAAGAAGATGAAGTTTACAATTGCAAAATTATTATGATTTGTTATTTCATTATTTTAGGAAAACTTGTTAAAGTTGATACGCAAGGATCTTGTAAATGAGTTGTTAATTATTTATCAATTAATCCTTTAATTAAGGAAATAAGTTACACCCCTTTAATTCAAAGTAACAAATCGTGTATCTCGATTTTTAAAATCGATGGATACATATATCTCCCAAGTAATGATACTCCTCTAATTATGGAAATCAATTACAACTAATTAATTTAAACAAATAAAATATGTAACTCGGTTTTAAAATTCGACGGATACATGTATCTCGCATATTCAGACTCATGTATCCTAAGCACAAAAATATGGTAGATGAAGTAATATTTGAAACTATCGGGAATCTTAGTAATTAAGACCTAAACTAGTGGGATTTATGTAGTTTGCCCTTTTCTTTTATCTTATGTTCCTTCTACCAAACAAAGTTAACAAAGTCAAACTTGCATTACATGTAGAGGAAAAAAAAACAATTAAGCAATTTTGCCTCCGCTAATGATGGAATTACATAATAAATCTAAATATATCTTGTAAAATTAATATTTTCAATATAATAAATTACTCATATAGTGAATAAAGTATCTTCTAAATAAAGGCAAAGTCAAAATTTTAAATTAATAAGTTCAGATTTATTTTAATTTATTAGGTGCTAATTTAAAGTGTAGCTTTTATAGATCTTAAAAAATCAGTTGTTTAATTAATAATCCTATAAATGTATTTTTTTTTAAAATAATAATAAATATATATATATAAAAATTGTAATTTTTTCAATGATTAACATATTGTGCAAAATTAGTATTTACTCCATCCGTTTCAATTTATGTGTTCGAATTTCAGGAATCAAAACTATAAATTTTGACATGTAATCTTTAAATCTTTTTAAATAATAAATATCTACTCACTCTGTCCAACTTATGCGGCACCGTTTAAATTCAAGAATCAAAATTTTAAAATTTGATATGAAATCGCATTACATTTGTTGAGATAAAATTTGCATATCAAAAACCACGTTAAAAATATTATAAGTCACAATAATTGAACAATTCAAATTATTTAAAAGATGAATTTAAATTACGATGAAAGAAACTTGTTTTACTCTCAAAATTCGAAAGGTATCATATAAATTGGGAATGAAGAAAACAATAAACTTTTTTATTTGGCTAATGCCTTGTTGTAAGTTACATAGAAACAAGAACTGAATTTCATTTCTATTTTTGTCCCAAGAAATTTGAACTCTTCAATTTGTAGTTTCATTAGTTTGCGCAATCTGACTTTGAGGTGGTTTACTATGCCCACATTCACAGTAAAAACCGTTGCAGAAATAGACATCGATAAAGCCACAAAGAGATCTACAAATATTGGGATCTTTGTCGCAACAACAAACGGGAATATCCTTTGCTTCAGCCTTTTGCAAAATACCTATTAAATAAAATTTCATAATATATATATATATATATAATAGATAAATATATTTCATATATCCAAGAACAAGGTTACAAAATGAACTTAGAAAAAATTGTGAAAAAGTGTATGATATTCAAGTACTAACAAATTAAAGCAAGTAAAAGACTTACCGAACCCAATCATCATAAAGATGAGGAGAAAAGCCAATACTTTGAAAGTCATCTCTTAATATTTGGTGTAATGCTTTTGAAAGTAATTTGTGCAGGTGTTTGATGAAAATGGTTTTTCCCTTTGTGTCTTATTTATAGCATATTTAGTCAACAACTTAAGAAAAATAATATTTTGTGAATCTTCTAACTGATTTTTCTCCCCTTTTTGGTCAATTGTATTTATGTCAACATGACAATATTCGATTGGAATTGTAACGTACATGTCTTGTACACGTAACACGTTTGGACTTTGATTTGACTAAGCATGTTATGTCATTTTGATATGTGACACAATTCTATTGACATACTTATTTAACTTGGTATGCACGTGATTTAGCCTTTTCAGGTTGTTGTTGCTGAATAGTCAGGCCTTTGGCCTAACTTTTGTCCTTGTATATCAGATGTATACCAAATGTATACTGGATGTATATCAGATCTTTTACACCATCACTTTTGCCGTTTGAGACCTCTATTTCAACTCCCATTTAGCGTATATCAGCTTCCTTTTGACCTGCACACACGAACAAACCCATGCGGCTGACTCAACAAGGACGTTGGGCTTGACCCAACAGAAATGCAAAGGAGGAATCAAATGCACTCAACCGAGGAGGTTCGTGCATGAAAAGAAATAAAGATTAGTAAAGGAAGAAGAACAGAACCATATTAATTCAACACAGTTAAAACCAAAGTAAAAATGACTTTATATCTATCATTTTAGATCTATTCCAGGAAGTTAAAATAAACATAAAGATGAGCTAAATAATAATGAGCTAATCATCACTGATACATACTCCCTCCGTCCACAATTGTTTGGCAGGTATACTAAAAATAGATGTCCAAGATTAATTGTCAATTTAAACAATCAAGAAATAATTAGTCACTTTTTTCCAATTCTGCCCTTAATGATGGTGTAGTTCAATTGAAAAGTTATGTGGACTTTTGGTATTCTTGGTATAGTAGGGTTATATTAGTCAAATTACACCTTGTATTAAATTTTCCTTGAGGGATGTGCATGACCTTACCCTAACAAACAATTGTGGACGGAGGGAGTAATAATTAGGGTACAATGTTAAACTTACCTAATTTCTTAAGAGGCAGGAAACTTAAAATGGCGATAACTAAATAACAACGAAGGAAGTATTGTTGTTGCTGAGTCTTTTAGGATTGAGCAACTTTCATATATAGCAAACACAAAAATCATATTTGTATGTTATAGCTATAGTTTGCATAATTGCGCTCCATAGCAAACATAATATGTGTATTTCGTTATACATATACAAAAGAAAGCAGTTGTATATAATCTATTTCTGTTTCGGTATACATGTACAAAAGATCAATTGTATAATATGTGTTTGTATAAAGAGAGAAAGAGAGAAAGACAAAAGAGAAATGGGCAGGGGAATATTTGTATTGTATAATTATAAGTGTATAGGACGAAAATATATGTATTTGTATATGTATTTTTCTCTCGCTTTATACAAACACAAACACATTTTATACATTTGTGTTTGTATAAAAGCGAGAGAGGCGAGCGAGACTG
>NW_006239961.1:0-5743 GCF_000226075.1 Solanum tuberosum
GTACGAGTCCTTTTTTTTTAATTTCTCTTTTGATATTTATATTGGAGTCCAATTAAATTTGAATTTCCACAATTTTGTATGGAGTATTTATATTGTAGTCCAATTAAATTTGAATTTCGACAATTTTGTATGGTCTATTTCGGAAATGACTCTCCCAACAAGATTGTTTTTATTCCTACAAGTACAAACCATACATGAGTCTGATAATCTCAACTATCTCACCATCATCCATATTGATCATCACGAGGTTAACTATGAAGAGAGTTAGGATAATTTTGGACAAATGATGTGAAATCAAATGATTGGAAGTTAAAATTTTGTTTGAAATTTTAAAATCTTCATGATTTCAAACTACATGGCATACTTTATATCATATCATGTACAAAGCAAGCTTAAAATCTTCATGATTTCACTGATACTATTTCTGTATATCTCATTCTTAGTTTTCTATTACTACCCGTCTCTTATGCCTCTATTTTCTTACTATATATCATGTTGTTGTTACTTTGCTTATGTCTTCATAAATGTTATGTTTTTGCTTTCCTTGAGCTAAGGATCTATCGAAAATTGCCTCTCTACCTATCAAGGTAAGGGTAAGATCTGCGTATACTCTACCCTTCCCAGACGTCATTTGTGGGATTATACTGTTATTATTGTTCATTGAAAGCGTAGATCCTTTACTTAACAAGAACAGAAATTCTAAGAGAACTTGATGCTGAATACTGCATCACAAAATATCATTCGTGCCAAGTTCACATTTTCTTTTATCCCGATCTTCCTAGTGATATGTGGGACAAACATCGTTATAAGTTGTCCAAGTTGCCAAGAAATAGTTCGATTTGATAGCTGCAACTGTTTTCTTACTGTTCCACAACTCTGGTGGAGGAAATCGGTATAACATTTGTTCTTTCTATGATCCATACATCAACGAACCAACTGTGTTAGACGAGGACACGAAGGATATTTTCAAAAGGTTTCCTAATCTTCAAAACCTTGAAGTCTGTATCGGACAACTACCAGATTGTTCAGCAGAGAAGATTTGTTTTCCAAGATTGGATGTCCAAGTTGCCAAGAAATAGTTCGATTTGATAGCTGCAACTGTTATCTTACTCTTCCACAAGTTGAACTAGTTTATAATCTATCTAGAAAAACATAAAGTTCCATTTCAGGTTCTTCAATCTGCGTCTTATCTTGGAAAAAAGTGTTTCCCTCTTATGTATTGATGCTATTTGAGATGACCAAGTAAATTTAGTATGTTTACCCTATCAAATGTTTGTAATTGTGCAGGAATATTATCCATGGAAGTGATTCTGTTGAGAGCGATATGAGTTTGAAATACTAAACATCTATGACTGGTAAGTATTTCTTTATCCTTAATCAAAGGTCTCGAGTTCAAGTCTTGAGTTATGAAGTCATCTTTGGTAGAGAATGCTTTACCTTCCAAAAGTGGGATTTGTTATGACCATTTGTCAGATCACGTAAAGCCGTGTTTGGTTTTGCCTTGCAAGTTATCCAAAGGACGAAGATATATGGATGTCTGAGTTGAAAAAATTTGTTGATAGTTCAAGGACTTGTGGAGCAGATTGAGATGAAAAGTGCAGAAGCAGTAGTGAATGAGTTAATTTCAAGGACTTGTTCAAGCATGACTTTTGTTATATAAAATCTAGAAAGGAAATCGGTATAACATTGACAGATTCTTTGATGAATGAAATCGGTATGCTCATTCATTTGAAGTAATTAATCATTCAGACGAAGGCAAATTAAAAGCTCTCCCTCCATCATTTTCAAACCTCTGCAATCTAGTACTATCGCCTTGTTTTTGGAGCCTTGCAAAGCTATGAGATGTGAGTATGAACATTTGTTCTTTCTATGATCCATACATCAACGAACCAACTGTGTTAGACAAGGACTGATCAAGGCTAGAAAATTTGAGAACATTATATGAGCTCTACCTTCCTGGTTTAGAAGACACGGAGAATATTTTCAAAAGGTTTCCTAATCTTCAAAACCTTGAAGTCTGTATCGGACAACTACCAGATTGTTCAGCAGAGAAGATTTGTTTTCCAAGATTGAATGTCCTTAACGAACTTGAACAACTCCATTTATCTGCTTCTTGGGGTACTTCATTCGATGAATATACACACGGCTTCCCTTTGAGCTTGAAGAAAATGAGGTTGCAATGGCTCTCTCTGACATGCAATACACTTTCAAGAATTGGTAGACTACCCAACCTTGAAGAACTAATTCTAGAAGACACAATCATCGAGGAGGGGAAAGAATGGAACATGGAAGATGTCACCTTCCAGAATCTCAAATCTCTAAAATTGGATGGTATGAGATTTTCTGAATGGAAGGTTGATGCAGAGAAATCATTTCCAGTGCTCGAGATGTTAGATATAACTACATATGATAAGCTTATGGAGCATCCCAGACAGTTTTGGAGATATTGCGTCATTAGAGCTTATCAAAGTATGGTTCAGCCCTCAGCTTAAAGAGTCGATCTTCAATATTAAGGAATACGTTGAAGAAATGACCGGAGAAGACAAGCTTGAGGTATGCTTCCAAGGTAGATGGTCTAGAGAATGTGAGTATGAATACGAATTCATCAACTTCTTTCCTTTTAGAAATAATGTTATGTTTTGTTCCAATATTACTTTTAACTTATACAATATATGTTCTTTGCAGAGAGATCATATCAACCTGTAAAGGCTTCGAACTGATCCTAAAGACATGTTTGCCTTCTTCCAACGCGGTTTCTCTATATCCATTTTCGTTTATTGATAAGAGTGTGGTTAATAACTGTTTATCAAGTCTGAACAGTGCTAGCTGTCAGAACTTGTGTTCTTTATTGTAACGGATGAGATATTGTATGCATGCGTGCTTTTCATTACCATGAGATCTTATGTATTATTTTATTCTTCTAAAGTGTGTGACTTTCGTGTTGAAGTTGTAATCTACAAAGCATGAAACAAGTAAGTTCCATTGACTAACTTGAAATTGGCGCGCATAGAGCATTGATATGGATAGTATACACCTTAACTAAACACTCCAACTTACAAAATGATCATCTAGACACCTTTTGTAATATATGTGTTATGTCAACGTTGAGGTGTCTAGATGTGCATTCTCGAAGTTGGAATGTTTAGTTGTTTAGTAGAAGGGGTATTTTGAGAATGACAACTTGGGAATGAATGGATGAAAAGGGAACATAGCTAGACATGAATTTCAATTAGTTTTTATTTTACATATATATAATTAACTAATAAGTAGATGTAATTCTGTAGTTTAACCTCATGATCATGTTAACTAGCTGCCTGTTCATTTCCTTGAAGCCCGTGTTGGTTAGATCACATTATTTTGTTGTTGTTATGGTTCTTTTTTTACTGGCGTAGGATACCTGAATCATTTAGACATCTAACTTGGACATGAGTATAACAAACACTTTAATTTGAGTGGAAACATTATTCTAAAACAAAATTATAAGCTGGAAGGTCCTATATATTGCTTCAGCTATATATCTGAAAAACATTGAAAGTGCTAGATTTGAGAAGCAATAATTTAGAAGGAACAATCCCACAACAACAATATTGTGTCACTTAAATTTTTCTCACAATCATCTTGTTGGATGCATAAACAATTTGATACACTTGAGAATAGACATACCAAGGAAATTATGGGTTACGAAGTGGATTGCCACTCAAAATATTGATAGGGTACCACAAGCAATAACTCCAGCTGAGCAAGATCAAGAAGAACACTCACCAATGATTATAGTATTGGGCTGTCCGTAATATAAATAATGATATTGTCAACGAAATCGGATACAAATTAAAATATATTTAAAGAACTATATTCTTGTTTTTTTTTTTTTGAAAAAATCACTTTAACAAATAAAAATATAGGAAACTTTTTTTCTTCTTAATCTCATGTTATCAATTAAAATAGAATAACTTCATGTACCCTTTGACGGACAATAATGTTCATAGTATATCCATCATTAATTTTATTTATATAACGATAAAAATAATTATAATAAAACAAGAAATATTTTTATTTTTTATTTTTTTCTGAATTGAAGTAGGATAAATATTTGCTAATTTTAAAAAATATTATTAGAAAAAGAATGTGTTAAAAAGAAAATCAATAATATATTTATTATGAAAATGGGCATTGTTGATATATTTAATAACAATAAGGGCATTTATGGATGGAAGTATTGACGGCAAGGGCATTTTTGAACCAAATCATAAACGGAGGGCATTTTTGTTTATTTTATATAGTTTAAGGACATTTTTGACCCTTTCTCTTTATTTAGTTGGATAAGCTTATATTATCGTATCATAATATTTTATAAATTATGTCGGGATATGGTTTCAATTGGTAAAAAAACTATATCTTGTTGGGTATAAATTTGATTGTTAAAAGACAAAAGTTAAAGACAAGCCCATTTAAAAGTCAAAACATGCAATTTTATGATTCCTATTTGGTCTGAGCAGTGAGGTGTTACTCCCTCCATTTCAAAATAAGTGGTGTTTTAGAATGCCACTTATAAAATTTATTTCTCCGACATTATTAGAAAAGTCATTTTCTTTATTTTTATAAATCAAAAACTCATTTTTTTAAAAATTGTGTATGAGAAGTGCTTAAAGGAATTGAGAATTGGAGTATTATTGGTGCAAGAAAGAAGAAATAATTAGACATTGAGAAATGGACGATATAAAAAGACAATTCACAAGATTACTTTAGACTAAAGTCATTTTTTTTTTATATTTTCGTTTTAGTCTCATGGTCAAAAGTTACACATTATCATCTTATATTGTTTAATCAAGGGGAAAGGACATAAAATACCCCTATAATTGCATGAAAAGTCATTTACACACTAATATTTTTTTAACGTTAAGTGTTTAATATAGGCTTTTAACATGGCATTAACTTACAAAACGATCATCTAAACACCTTTTAAAATTTATGTGTCATGCAATAAATATCGAATGTCTGTGATACATAAGGAGAATGAGTTGGGACAACTTAATGACTTTTTTTTAAAAATAAAATAAAATTATACAAGTGACACTCATTAAATGTGTTCTTTCCACTCTCAATACACCTCATCATCACCCTCACTCGCGTAAGCCCACACACCCACCACTCAATTCTCACGTCTTATACACAAATATTTTTAAAATAATATTTTCTTTCCCTACCGAGCACGCCCAAAAAGAACATCCAATTGGAATCAGATAGGGAAGGTTACAAACCAAAAAAAGAAAAGAATTTTTTTATAGGTAATCTCAAAACAAGTGGAGTGTAAAATATTATATTTTCCACAATTGATTACAGAGACTTGAAGATGACAATTAATTTACAAAGACTAAGATGATAATGTGTACTACTGCCTCCATCCTGTGATAATATTCGAATTTCGAGAGTTCAATGAGTTAAAAAAAATTATCTAATTTTTTCATTTTTAAATTATTAATTTATTATAATTTATAATATTTTTCACGTAATTTATAAATTAAAAGGTCAAATATTTGAAAATAAAAAAAAGTGCTATGTGATACTATCATGTTCAAAAATAATAATTTCTATAAATTATTTCCTTTGTCCACTTTTAATTGTTATGGTTTATTTTTTTAGAGTCAAACAACTTTGACTAACATTTTATGATGTATTTTTTCATCATATTGATATGCAAATTAAAAATTGACTTTCTAAAAGCGCAATATGACAATTAAATGTG
>NW_006239961.1:6018-8589 GCF_000226075.1 Solanum tuberosum
CATACATGGAAATAGGAAAAGAAAATGAAGGAGAAATAGAGATATTAGCAAGCAACTACTTTGTCTGCTGTTTTTTGTACCTCGATTAATATATTATTTTGTTGTAGTTTTTGTTATGTTACTATCTGCTATTTTTGTCATTATCAAGTCTAAACAGTGCTAGCTAGCTATCAGCACTTGTGTTCTCTATATTGTATGCGTGCTTGCTTTTCATAACGTTATTTTATTGTTCTTACGGTTTCTTTTTCTTAAATGTTTTGTAATGCTTCCTATAGTATTTGTTTTGTCTTCCTTTCTTTTGTATGCTCCTTGATAGTAAAGTCACAAATTTATTGATTATCACATTAAAGTAACTGAATTTTACCCACTATAACGGTGAAGTCACTAGACTTTGAATTTAACTTGCTTAGCAGAAAATAGAAGTTGTGCAAATTGGTTCCCTAATTGAATTTGTGCGCTGACCCCAGAAGTTGGGTATTCCTTCTTAAGAGGACACTAACCCTCCCGATCTTGCTAGCCGGGTTGTTGTGCACACAATGTTTGATTGGTTTGGGAATATTTAGTTTATAATATTTATTGATATTTCCAAAAAAAAATAAATGGTGGGGTCAAGTTGAGTGGTTTGGGCTACAAATCATTATTTAGCCCATCTTGACTCAGCTTATTATAGTCCAAATAAACTTAGGACAGGATTGCGCAACGACCCATTGATTCAGTCCATTCTAACCCGTTCAAATTTTGTCCAAACCGTTCATTTGTCACCTCTAGAGATGACTAATTATGTTTTTCAAAGAAGTGTAAGTTCCAGTTATGGCAATTGAAGAACAAGAAACTAAAATCATCCCAATAAACATAACTTCCAAATATGAAGGCTTCTTGATCTTCACGTAGCATAGGCATGGTAAAAATATCGACATAGTAACGCCCAAAAGCACGCCTGTAAATGTCATGACATATCCAAAAAATGGAACGGTTAATGCCACAATGACCGTGCTGATGACAAAAAATGTTCTGATGAAGTAGCTCACGATAAATCTACTCTTTCGTAAAGGTAATTTATCTTCAATAGCCATTGCAATTGGAGAGACGACAAGAACATACTTTGTTATTGAATTAACGAGTGTCGTATATATCGCAATTTTCAAACTAATTTTCCCAATAGGGAGATTTAATGTTATTTGTGACATTAAATTTTGTCCATACATTAAGTACCCCATTGTTGCCATTGATCCATAGGTTATGGTGCTTAATATAAAGCACACAAATAAAACCTGTATGACAAGAAGAAAAAAAAAAGATTTAAGTTATACACACGCACTGATCAAGTAAAATATATTTATAATTATTGATGTGCAAATGACTTATCATGCAATTATAGGGATATTTTATGTCTTTTTCCCTTGATTGAACGATATAAGGTGATAATGCAGGTGTAACTTTTTGACCATGAGACTAAAACGAAAATATAAAAAGATGACTCTAGTCTAAAGTAGTCTTGTGAATTGTCTTTTTATATTGTTCAATTATCAATGTCTAATTATATCTTCTTTCTAGTACCAATAATACTCTAATCCTCAATTCCTCCAAGCACTTCTCATACACAATTTTTTAAATTTATATTTATTTTTTTTAAAATTGATTGGTCAATTTTTTTCTTTAGAAAAATGAGTTTTTAATTTATAAAAATAAGGAAATGACTTTTCAAATGAAAGCAGGAGAAACAAGTTCCATAAGTGAAACACCTTTAAACTATGTGAAATGAACAAAAATGTCATCCGTTTATAATTTGATCCAAAAATACCCTTGCCTCGTTACTTTCGTCCATAAACACCCTTATTGTTATTTAATGGGTCAAAAATGTCCTTCCAACTAAATATATTATTTATTTTCTTCTTAACACATATTTTTCTAATAATTATTTTTAAAATTAGTGAATGTTTATCCTACTTCAAATTTTTTTTAAAAGAATATTCTTATTTTATTATAATTATTTTTATCGTTATATAAATGAAAATTAAAGATGGATATACTATGATGTTATATATGTGACGAAAATTGATGACAAGGATATTTTTATTCATTTCACATAATTTAAGAACATTTTTGACCCTTTTCCCAAAAATATATTCTTAAAAGGCAAAGGACCAAATAGAAGCCCCACCTAGTGAGACATTATTAATGGGCTCATCTTAATAACTTTACAACTCTCTACTAAAAAAGAAAAAAAATCTAATTATACCATTAATTTTCCTTCATTTTTAGTTTGATGTAAATTGGTTTCTCTTGAGAAGTTGAAAGGAAGGAATTTTTTTTTTAAAAAAACTACTTTGGCTTGATTAGTGAGAATGGAAAGAGGAAAAGAAAATGAAGGGCAAACAAAAGGGGAAGATAACAAATCATTGGTATGTCATACAAAATTTAATTATTTTTTTCATTCACATAATTACATATTCTTGTGAGTATGTTTGTTGCTTTGTGTAACTTAGATGGTGAATATAATCTTTATAACCTATAAGAATCGATGATTTAATCTTTCTGGTATAAGTTAAACTCTATGTACTGAATCATCTG
>NW_006239961.1:11255-25420 GCF_000226075.1 Solanum tuberosum
AGTGATCCTCTTTATCTTCGATTGCTAAGATCAGAAGAAAGTTGGGAGTTATTAGATAAAAGGGTATTCGGAGAAGAATGTTGCCCTGATGAACTAAAGGATGTTGGAGAAAAGATAGCTCGAAAGTGTGATGGGCTTCCTTTAGTACTTGATCTAATCGGTGGAGTCATTTCAAGGAAGGAAAAGAAAGAGGCTTTGTGGCTTGAAGTTCTGAATAATTTGAGTTCCTTTATTTTTAAGGATGAAGAGGAAGTGGTGAAGGTTATACAATTAAGTTATGACCATTTGTTAGATCACGTAAAGCCATGTTTTGTTTGCCTTGCAATTTATCCAAAGGACAAATGCTTAAGTATCTCTCATTTGAAAGATTTGTGGATTTCTCAAGGATTTGTGCAGCAGATTTCGATGAGAAGTGCAGAAGAAGTAGTGGATGAGTTAATTCCAGTAGCTTGGTAATACCTTTCGATAATTCTATTTGCAAAATTCATGATCTTGTGCATGACTTTTGTTATATAAAATATAGAAAGGAAAAGTTGTTTGACTTCATAGGTGGTTCAAACGATTGGTCTTCTTCTGGTATGATGGCACGAGAATTACCATTCGTTATGATCAACGTCTCTTTGATTTGGATGAAGGACAAACAAAAGGGGAAGATAACAAATCATTGGTATGTTGCATAACTATTTTTTTTTATTCACATAATTAATATATTCTTGTAAGTATGTTGCTTTATGTAACTTAGATGGTGAATATAAAATTTATAACCTATAAGAATCGATGATTTAATCTTTCTGGTACAAGTTAAATTCTATGTACTAGATCATCTGCTATGGTTGATAAATGTAAGGGCAATAATATAATCAAACCTTGTATTAGATCATGAGAATCGGACCTTGGTGGCCTAAGTACAACATGTTCGGAATGGCTTAAGAATAGGGGTGACAAATGGGCGGGTTGGGTAAAATTTGGGCGGGTTGAAAATGGGTAATAATTCAACCCGCCCATATTTGATATGAGTAAAAATGGATTGGGTAATAAATGGGTTGGGTAAAATACTAGTTTACCCATATTTACTCATATTTTCATGAATAAATAGTACTTTGCTTAAAAATTCAACATGGAGAAAATATTTTAGTCTTTTTTTAGATGAAAAATTCAACATGGGAGCATTTAGAAGGGCAGTCCGATGCACTAAATTCTCGTTATGAGTAGGATTTGTGGAAGGGTTGGACCACAAGTTGTGGAAATAGCCTCTCACAAAGGTCTTGTACAAATAACTAATACATGTATAAATTATGAGAGAATCTATATATTAATTTATGAATGACATAAGAGAATAACTAATATATGAATAAATATACCCTTTATAACTAATACCATAAAATAGTAAGTAGATTCCCTCATAAGCAATAAATTCGTACATTGCTAATACTTGAATAAATTTAACTAGCTGCCAAACGACCCCCAAATGTATCAACACAAAAAAAAGGGGATAGTTTTAGGAACCTCCCTCTAAGTTTTAAGTTTTTGCATGGATTGCCCCCATCTTTGGATGGTCTTCAATTTTGCGGGCCAAAGTACCCTTAATTATCACCTAATTTCATAAGATATAAGTTTAGATAACGCAAAGCATAAGTTTGAAGAATTTTTACCTTGTCCGATAAAAGTTATGTAGGAATAAGTTATGCCTTTTAAGGCATAAGTTTTATAGGAACTACATTATGCCTTATTATGGTACGAAAGTATAAAATTTCGCATTGCGATTTTATTTTTATTTCAGCTGGTTTTTTTGTTACTTGAACTAGTTTGATCCCCCAAATTTGTAACAATTTGATGATTTCAAAAGGGTCCTGCTGAGGAGGATATCGAAGTGGTTGGTTTTGATAAGCCTGCAGAAGATGTTATAAAGCGACTCGGTGAAGGATCCAAGGATCTTGATGTTATACCTATTGTGGGAATGCCAGGCCTTGGAAAGACCACACTGTCAAGAAAAGTTTACAATGATTCTTCCCTTGATTTTCATTTTTACAAGAGAATGTGGATTTATGTTGGGACATCAAAGAAACCAAAGGATATTCTTGTTGAGATTGTGAATGAAGTCGCGCCAAGCAATAGTAAAGAACTAATTAAAGACAAGGATGAGGACCAATTAGCTCATATCATACGTGATTTTCTTGTTGAAAGAGGTAAATATCTCATTGTCTTGGATGATGTGTGGGACACACAAGTTGTAGATTTTGTCAAGAAAGCTTTCCCAAACAACAAATCCCAGCCCCGAGGGGACAGAATCATGTTGACAACTCGCCAACAACGTGTGGCTGAAGCTGTCAGCGCTCGTCCTCACTAATCTACTTGTGGAGGTTATTCCTGTTGAACTGGAGGTTATGCACATATGTTGTACAAATTTGAAAGGTTCAAAGTCGGAAGAAGTTGAACGTTTCATCAAGCAGCTCGTAGAAGCCTCTCCGGACATTCTTAGAGAATCTCTGATTCATCTACAAGAGCACATGGTTATTAATGCTGTTACTCCTAGCGCTTCAACGTGTAACTTTCATGTCATGATAGAGTTCCTATTGATTATTCTTACTGATGTGCCCAAGGACGTTATTCGTCATGAAAAATTGTTTGTTCTCTTGGCACGTGTTATAGAACTTACCAAGGAGGTATTCGTTCTTGTTCGCAACTTAGAAGAGAATATGAATGAAGCAAGTGATGCAAATCTAAACTTGCTGGAAAATATTGAACTCCTGAAGGTGGATATCAAGAATGATTACTTAAAAGCCCGTGCAGACTCATCTCAGCTCCCCTTCCCCATGAGTGATGGATCCCTCTTCATGACTCTTCTACTCATAAACTTGAATGACTTGGCCAATTCCAATGCGTCTTCAGTTGCTTTGATAAAAGAAGAATTAAGCAGGTGCAAGAAGACCTGGAAATCATAAGATCGTTCTTCGGGTATGTTGAGCAAGATTTGCATAGAGATCTTTGGACTTGTGTTCTAGATGTGGCATATGAGGTGGAACATGCCATTAACTCAATTCTTGCCCGAGATCATGGTCTATTGCAGCTTATCTTCATACTTCCTGATACTGTAGAAAAGATCAAGCTTGTCAAAAGAGAGGTACAAGATAAGATCCCCAAGAGCAGAGGAATTATTGTTGCAAACGCTCCCAATAAGCCGGTTATAAGAAACTCATCGAGTACAGTTGGTAAAATAATCGTAGGTTTTGAGGAGGAGACAGAGTGGATAATTAGGAAACTCACCAGCGGACCAGCTGAGATAGATGTCATTTCCATAGTCGGCATGCCAGGGATTGGAAAAACTACTTTGGCTTACAGAGTGTATAATGATAAGTCCATTGTTGATCATTTCGATGTTTGTGCTTGGTGCACAGTCGACCAGGAACGTAATAAGAAAAAGTTGTTGCAGAAAATTTTCAATGAAGTTATTGGTTTGAAAGAACGATTCAATGAGGATCATGACATAGATGATGACGTTGCTGATAAGCTGCGGAAACAACTATTTGGAAAACGGTACCTTATTGTCTTGGATGACATGTGGGATACTACAACATTGGATGAGCTAACAAGACCTTTTCCTGAATTACGGAAAGGAAGCAGAGTGATTTTAACAAGTCGAATAAAGGAAGTGGCTTTGCATGGAAAATGCCATAGTGATCCTCTTTATCTTCGATTGCTAAGATCAGAAGAAAGTTGGGAGTTATTAGAGAAAAGGGTATTCGGAGAAGAACGTTGCCCTGATGAACTAAAGGATGTTGGAGAAAAGATAGCTCGAAAGTGTGATGGGCTTCCTTTAGTACTTGATCTAATCGGTGGAGTCATTTCACGGAAGGAAAAGAAAGAGGCTTTGTGGCTTGAAGTTCTGAATAATTTGAGTTCCTTTATTTTAAGGATGAAGAGGAAGTGGTGAAGGTTATACAATTAAGTTATGACCATTTGTCAGATCACGTAAAGCCGTGTTTTGTTTGCCTTGCAAGTTATCCAAAGGACAAACGTTTAATGATCTCTCATTTGAAAGATTTGTGGATTTCTGAAGGATTTGTGCAGCAGATTTCGATGAGAAGTGCAGAAGAAGTAGTGGATGAGTTAATTTCAAGTAGCTTGGTAATACCTCTCGATGATTTGAGTTGCCAAATGCATGATCTTGTGCATGACTTTTGTTATATAAAATCTAGAAAGGAAAAGATGTTTGACTTCATAGGAGGTTCAAACGCTTCGTCTTCTTCTGGTATGATGGCACGAGGAATTACCAATCGTTTCTTTGATTTGGATGAAAATTTTGTGGTGTTTAATCCAGAAAAGAAGAATCCTTATGTTAAACACCTCCTCACTCTGAAGGTCTATAAGCGTCGTCTTCCCCACAAGAGTCACCTAAAACACTTGAGGCTTCTCAAAAGTTTGGATTTGTACGGCGTAACATTGACAGATTATTTGCTGAATGAAATCGGTATGCTCATTCATTTGAAGTACTTAGAAATTCAGACTCAGGCTGACACTCTCCCTCCGTCATTTTCAAACCTCTGCAATCTAGAAACTCTGGTGGTGGAAGGCCCGGAGGGATCACACATGTTGCTAGACTACCCAACCTTCAAGTACTAGATCTAGAAAACACAATCATCGAGGAGGGGAAAGAGTGGAACATGGAAGATGTCACTTTCCAGAATCTCAAATCTCTAGAATTGTTTATGGTGGAATTTTCTGAATGGCAGGTTGATGCAGAGAAATCCTTTCCCATGCTCGAGGAACTAAGTATATATTATTGTGATGAGCTTATGGAGATCCCAGATAGTTTTGGAGATATTGCGTCATTAGAGCTTATCAGAGTATATGACAGCCATCAGCTTAGAGAGTCGGCTATCAATATTAAGGAATATGTTGAAGAAATCACTGGAGAAGACAAGCTTGAGGTAGACTTCTGTTAATAATTGTTTATCAAGTATAAACAGTGCTAGCTATCAGCACTTGTGTTCTTTATTATAACGGATGAGATATTGTATGCGTGCTTGCTTTTCATTACTATGTATTAGTTGTAATCTACAAACCATTATTAGCCCATCTTGACTAATAGGACATGATTGAGCAACGACCCATTGATTCAGTCCATTCTGACCCATCCAAATTTTGTCCAAACCGTTCATCTATCACCTCTAGACATGACTAATAATGTTTTTTCAAAGAAGTGTAAGTTCCAGATATGGCAACTGAAGAACCAAAAACCAAAATCATCCCAATAAACACAAACTTCCCAAAATATGAAGGCTTCTTGATCTTGAGGTAGCATAGGCATGGTAACAATATCGACACGGTAACCCCCAAAAGAGCGCCCGTAAATGTCATGACATATCCAAAGAATGGAATGGTTAACGCCACAATGACAATGCTGATGACTAAAAATGTTCTGATGAAGTAGCTTACGATAAATTTACTCTTTCGTAAAGGTAATTTATCTTCAATAGTTGTTGCAATTGGAGAGACAACAAGAGCATACTTTGTTATTGGATTAACGAGTGTCGTATATATCGCGATTTTTGAACTAATTTTCCCGGTAGGGAGATTTAATGTTATTTGTGACATTAAATTTTGTCCATACATTAAGTACCCCATAGTTGCCATTGATCCATAGGTTATGGTGCTTAATATAAAGCACACAAATAAAACCTGTTTGACAAAAAAGAAAAAAAAAGGATTTTAGTTATATATACAATGATCAAATAAAATATGTTTAGGTGTAATATGACATGTAGGCTGTAGCAAAGGTATTTATAATTTAGTATGAGAAAATATGAAATGTCATTTTTTTTTATAATTAGACATAGACATATGATTATTTTTAGATTGAAATGTCATCTGCCAGCTTCATATTCAATCAAATATTGAACAAAAATATTTTATTTATAAATTGAAAAGTTCTTGAATCTCACGCTAAGTTTCTGTTCCGTATATTTTTGTGTCTTTCTGTATGTTTTTGTATTGTTTTGTCTAGTTCTGTGGTTGGAGTATTTCTCTCCAACTTCCAAGTGTTGAAGCACTTTCTATGAGGCGTGGGAGTAATACTTCCTCCATCTCATTTTTTGACGTACTTTTATATAATTTTTAATTTGTCGTCCCAAAAGAGATGTCATTGATTTTTCTATAACAGAAAAATAACATAACTTTAAATTTCCTTTTACGCCCTTCATGAAACGATATACAACCACAACTTTCAAAAAAAATATTTCCTCTTTCTTAAGATTTATTTCTAGTCAAAAAGTAGGCATAATACATAAATATGCCCTTTAACTTGGCTTCAAATCACATTTAGGCCCTTCAACTTTCGGTGTGCACAAATAGACACTTAAATATTTATAAAGTTGAACAAATAGACACACTTGTCTTACATGGCATCCTACATGTCATTTTTTTATCCTACATGGTATCCTACATGTATAATGCCATGTAGGACTCATGTATCTACTTGTTCAACTTTATACAAGTTTAAATGTCTACTTGTGCATACCCAAAATTGAAGGACATAAACGTAAAATGAGGCCAAGTTAAAGGGCACATTTATGTATTATGCCCAAAAAGTACCACGTAAACTGAAACTAAAGTAATACATGTTTATCAATAAGATATTATCACCTTGGGAAATTGGCTCCTATCCTTCATGGAATTGCATATTGTTGGGAAAACAGCATGACCACAATAACAAAATGTATACATACTTATTGCACTTATCAATCCATCCCATCTCCAAATCACACCTTTTTCTTCAAATCCAATACCATCAATTGCACCAACCCAAAATATTGAAAAAACTAATTGAAGCCAAAACTCCACCAATAGAAACATAAGCCAATAAACCTAAACTTTTCAACCATGTTGTTGGCAATATTATAATAGCAACTAATAAAACAAAAACTTCCCTTCCAACAATTTTAACACAACCAACATGAATTTTTGCATTTGGGAATAATTTTTGCAAATTGTCACCTTCTAATATGAGGAATTCAATTGCAACAAAGTATAATTCAAGATAAATTCTTTGTAAATATCTCTAAAACCTATAGCGACATTGAATCTAATGGCAATTAATAAATGTTGATAAAAAATATTATCACTCTTTGTTAATGTATATATTTATTACCGCTAAAAGATATTTTTTATTTCGATCGTTAAGGAAGACAAGGTTCTTCTAATTCTAGGATACCTATACAAAATATACCTATTACTCTCTTTTATTATTTTCTTTTCTTTATTTTTCATTATGTAATTTTCTATTAATTGTTTTTACTTTTCGACTTTTGTACTGAAACATTTAAATCTAATATGTAAAGAAAAGTTATCTACGTTTTTCATTAAAATAATAACTCAATTTGCACATGCATACACTTACTACTATAATTTTAAAAAATAGTTTGCATCCATTAAAAATGTCCTTTAGAATCAAACCTCATTTATACTAAATTAAAGTCTCAATTTATATGGAATTTTTTTCTGTTAATTTTGGAATATATCAATCCACACGTTTTTGCACGAATCTTTATTATAATGAGTATCTTATAGTACTACAATGCTAAACTTTTAATTAATAATAAACAAGAATGGATTCAATCTAGTACAAAAATTAAAATATTATTTTATATAAAGCAATTTGTTGGACATGAAACTTGACTCTGGCTCTTCCTCTTTATTAAGAAACGTTAATTGGATATGAAATTTTATTTATTTAGGGGTTTTGGTAATAGTTCGGCTTGAAGTTTTTTTTTAAATGGATTAATTAATCGATAACCCGTCGAAAATTACAATAAATTATATTTATACATTCACTATATAAAGTTCTTAACTTAGAGTTTAGTTTCATACTTTATTTCTAACTATCTTAAACTCTCGATTACTCTACAATGTGTCAGTGTTTATACTTTTGAGAAAGATGCAAAATTTGTCAACTCATGTGCATGGTTCATTTGGTTTATTATCTTATGTATAAGTTATTTTCATTGATTTTTTTTGCCAAATCTTAACGGTTAAACTAATAACTAATCAATAACTGATAAATTGATACCTGATAAGTTAATATCTTAATGGTTCTATGATGATTTCGCATATTTACAAATCGATAAATCAAATTAAAATTTTAAAAACCGAACCGAACCGATCAGTATACATCCTAGATTAATCAACTTGTGGAGCTAAATGTCGATTCAGAAACAACAATAGACGCAAAAAGGGCAACAAGTCACCAGCCAAAAGTTCCAATAATTCTTCCTTTTATAATAATTTGTAGAGAATGCAAGTTTTTCCTTTAACTATAATGTCTTACTATAGGATTGATTTAGTGGACATTTTTAGTTTTTGTTTTTTTATTGGTGTTCGATACACGTATTAAAGTTCTGATTAATTGATTCGACCTGCATAAGATTTTCATTTCAAGAAGGCATAATACATAAATGAACTGATTTTGTATTATATTATATAGAATATATTGTGTCATGTAAGATGTGTGTTTACTTAGCTTGTTCAACGTTATATAAGTTTAATTGTTTATTTATGCATATCTAAATTAAAGGGGAAATTATAAATATCAACTGAAATCATCTTAAAATGTGAATCCAAAAGTACGATTTTGGAGAATGGAAAATCCACATATAGATTCTTTGTGCACTTATTTTCAAGAATCAACAAATGGACAAAGATTAATCCAAAATTAATTTCTCTTTTGATATCCAGTGTTCATATTGGAGTCCATTAAATTTGAATTTCGACAATTTTGTATGATATATTTCGAAAATGACTCTCCCAACAAAATTGTTTTTATTCCTACAAGTACAAACCATACATGAGTCTGATAATCTCAACTATCTCACCATCATCCATATTGATCATCACGAGGTTAACTATGAAGAGATCTAGGATATGTTTGGATATGTGATACGGAGTCAATTGATGATTTGTTTCAGATTTAAATTTTCATGATTTAAAAGCATGATGGTGTCCAAAGTGGCATGTTCCTATGATGACCTCAAGTTAATACTACAATGAAAGATTGGATTCATAGTAAAAAATTTATTAGATTTCTTAGTGTGTGTATATACAAAACTACTATGTATCCCATAGTTTCTTATTCTTCTATATGAACATTGATTGTTGGTGAACTTGCCAAATTTCTTCTCTGTTCAGTTTTATGTTCTTTTTTCCAGAATTGATGCTGAATACTGCATCACAAAATATCATTTGTGTCAAGTTCACATTTTCTTTTATCCTGATCTTCCTAGTGATATGTGGGACAAACATCGTTATAAGTTGTCCAACTGTTATCTTACTCTTCCACAAGTTGAACTAGTCCAATAATCTATCTAGAAACGTTTAAGTTCCATTTCAGGTTCTTCAATCTGCATCTTATCTTGGTAAGTATTTCTTTATCCTTAATCAAAGGTCTCGAGTTCAAAGTTTTGAGTTATGAAGTCACCTTTGGTAGAGAATACTTTACCTTCCAAAAGTGGGATTTTTCTGTGTGAATTTGAATTAATTGGATCCCAAAACAAATATTGAACGTCAAATGTCAAATACTAAGCAATAATAAAAAGAACAGAATGGAAGAGAAGTGCTTTCACCAAAATATCATTTTTTACCTAGGCTATTTATGCTATCAAATAAGGTAAATACGGATTGTTATGGTATAGTGGATAGAGCTACTTCTTTAATTAGAGTTCTCAAGTTCTGAATGAGGTCCTATTCAGCGCAAATTCAAATTAGTCGGACTACAATACGAACATCAAACAGCGGGTTGAAAGCTAAAAAAAAGTCTAAAAATTAGGACTAAGAAATTCAAAATTTTGATTTTAGATCATACATTCAAATTCTAGGTAGGATTCACATCAATCACATGGTTGCATGCGTATCCCACTCCAAATGATATATTGTTTAAATTTTATATTATTAGTAGTTAATAATGGAGAACACTTCTAGATACTTTCAATTTTCAACCAAGAGACAAAAAGTAAAAATAAGTTTATTAAAGAAAAGGGGGCGGCTAGGAGAATATATTGTGTGCAATATTAAATTTGCTGTTGCACTTGGGAGAATGTGGAAACCATAATGTTATTTCAACCAAATCCTAATACTTAGATCTAAAAAAAATTTAGGGAAAAGTGATTCCTAAATTCAAACCTAATATTAGTCGCGAAATCAAAATTTACACTAAAAATATGAAAAATTATTTTCATATATTCAATATAATTTTTCAACGAAAGAGATCTGGATGACCTTTGCATCTATCTAGCTCCTTACCTACCGTAACATTATTCAAATTAATCACCTTATTTCCTCTTTCTATGAGCATGTGTTCGACTTTTTCGTATTATTATGTCCACTTGTTGTCAACTTTATGTTATTTTTTCATCCACTTGTTATTAAATATTTTCTAAAACAGTACCACCATCCTATTTTATGTGCATAAATAAATAGAAGAACTACTAGCTTAATTGGTTTGTACAACACAAAAGATTCATAGTAGCTAGAGAAAAGAAACGAATACGATTAGATATCGCGAAAATGACTAGAGGGTATGTGATTCTCATGTTCTTGATGGCTGCAGTTGTCATCTGCAGCCATCAGCAAGCGGTGGCGAAAAATATCGTCACCTATTCGCAGTCGCGCTTTAGCGCGACCACTAGTTGCAGCGATAGTGATAAGGGGAAAATAAAAAAGTGCATGACACAAACAGTCTCTATAGATAAATGTTGCCCCTTATTTAAGAGGACAATTGGTGCTAATTGTAAGTGTTACAATTATGCTGAGGATTTGGATAATCAAGCTTTAATTACTCTTCAGAGCTATTGTGATGTCAATAATCCATGTAAAAGTGTTCAAGTAAGTTCTTCCTTCTTTGTCTTACAAATAGAAAAACAATGTGTATAGCACAAATAAACAGCTTGTAAGAGAAGTTATTGCTAGAACCTAACAAAGCGAAAATAGAAGTTATTGCTAGAACCTAACAAAGCATTTTGTAAAAAATGTAACAGAAAGTGGTAGCTGATGGGAGTAGGACTGGCACAGTGGAAGCGGTGGCGACCATTTCTGCCAGCCCAAGCCCCCGGGTGCACCCTCAGGCGCAGACGAAATGCAGTGCCGCTGATAAAGCAAAGGTTAAAACTTGCATGACGAAAACAAGCTCCATAGATGCATGCTGCCCAACATTCAGAAGCATACTAGGCAAGAGCTGCCCTTGCTATAATTATGCCATGAAATTAGACAATCAAGCTTTGATTACTCTTGAAGCTTATTGTGATGTTAACAATCCTTGTAACAAAGTGCAAGTAAGTTCTCTTCTTTCCCCAAAAGTACTCTTTTTCAAAAGCATTTTCGAGAAAATACACTTAAGATTTTAGAAGTTTGGCCAAACAGAGGAACAAATCACTTTTCCCTACAACTAATTTTGCGCTTTCTCACCTACCAAGATCCTACCTTGTACTTTATGCATTGAAGAACTAAGTAGAAGTAGTTTTTAAGTTCCCTTTCCCTAAAAAAAGAAGTATATATTTAAATTTACTCCACTAGATAACTAAAAAAGCAATCCAGCGTACAAAACATCTCATGTTAACAGGATTTGGAGAATGGTCACACCCTATAGATAGTCTAAACTCTACTAGATAACTATTTGAAGATTTTTCCACAATTTGATTGGCAATTTTTTCTTTCTTTCAAGTGAGTTCCAACATTTCCAAAAAATTCTCATCTTTTTTCCGATTTTTAAGAGATGACAAACAATGTGTATAGCACAAATAAACAGCTTGTAAGATCACATTTGACTCACTTGTACCTAGTGCCATCTGTTTCTAGCAAATTTATTCGAACCTAATTCTTCTAAAACTTATTATTTCAATCAACAGCCTCTTACTAGGTGATACTAAAAGATGAGTTGGACCTTTTCTTTTATTTGTTTATCTCTATTCTGTTTGAATTCGTTGTAAGACTCATAATGATCAACTTTACAAAGATCTCATTTAGTTTCAGAAGCTCATAGCATTGAAGCCCAATTTTAAGTGCCTAATTGATCTGTGGTTAAATTTGATACTTTCAGGTGATATGAATCGAGCTAGCCAGGATGGAGATGGAAGAAAATATTTATTATAATGAATGTTTATTTCCTAGTTCTGTATGAGTTGAACCACTCCTATTTTTATCTAAGACTTTGAGCAATAACTTAGCTTCCTTTTGCATTACATATATTCTTGTAGCAAACTTTTGGACTAAATATGTATGTCATATATTCTCCACCACGGAGGCCACTCCCACCTTGTTCCTAATTTTAAGTTTTTGACCGTCAAAAAAAGTTATGGTAACATTTCAACTGAAAGTATTACATCAGACCAAGTGCAGCCTTAATAGTTAATACAGACCTCTCAGCTCAAATTTAGTTGATCTGCTCTATTTTTTAAGTTGAATCGGAATTTACTTATCGTGTTTCCAGAAATAGCAGTACAACAATTTCCTCATGCTATTAATGTACTAGCTTGACTTTGTAAGGTTATCATGAAAATTGAAAATCTAAATTGTTTCACATAAACACTTACCCAGACTCTCTTTTCTTAATTTTCTTGTCAAGAGGGCCATTTATTTACGAAAGGCTGAGCTACTCTTCTGCAGAAAATAATTGAACATAGAAAAACATATTAACTTCACAATGCAAATCAAAACTTCAAGACACTACTGGAAAATTAAAAAACTGACCCCGAAGAAAGAGAAAGATCTTAACGTTATATCTGAGAAACTTACTGCATTCTTTTTAGCACCAGGGCCATTTTGCATCCCTCCAAGTGAAGCCATGATGTCTTGAAGTTGAGTGATCTGCAGGATTGGAACAGTGTTCTCCAGCCTGTTGATTGTTCTGTGTCTCAAATACAAACGCCGGACAACATTGAAGCTTCTCATCAGATAGTATGGCCTCTTCTCTGTATCTAGGATTGTAGTACCTTGGATGTTGCAAGAAAGGAACACCCTTCCACCAAAGCTTAAGAGCCTGAGATATATATAGTGAAAAGGAGAAAGGGAATGAATGCCATTCCTATACAAATTGTAACGAAAATAACTTAAAAGGCAGTAATGAAGTAAATAATCATATTGAAATAACAACAAGAGCGAGTGATTCTTAGTGATTGCAGCGAGCTAATTGATAGCCAACAGTAGTAACGAGAAATGTATGAACAATGATGGAGCTACAGTATCTACAAAACAAAGTGTCAATGTGTATCAACGTGTTAAAAAGGTGATATTTATATATAATCTAACTGTAACCGACTCCTAGATCTCCTCCTGCACCTCTCGGGGATAAGACAGTGGTTGTTGGATGTGATAAAATGAATATTCAGAGTTTGGCTGGCGTTGGGAAGGTGAATTGTCTGGCCTCTTGGACCTCTCAGACAGGTTAAAAGATCTTAGGTCTTTGGCCAAGTTGGCACCAGCTGACTCGGGGTTGACTATGGGTTCCTTCTGCGCTTGCCACGTGTTGGGTCAAAGAGTCTTCATCCCGGTACATTTATTACCAATACATTAATAAACATGATTCATGAGAGAAAACTAAAAGCAAGAAATTCAAGTTTTGGAGATCTTCTAATTAATTTGGAGGAGCAGGAAAACCTAATACGAGGCAGAAACTTGTCATTTAGGAGTAAAAAGAGCGAGCATACAACAGAGATTCAACCAAGAAAGTCATTGCCCATTGAACTAAGATGCATTAACAGATGCTTATTGAAACTATCGCAAGATATTCAGTTATCAACAATGAATTTATTTCCAGTCTAAAGGGGTTACCTGCCAATATATCCCTAAAGCAATCTTGTGAGGCATTAGCCAGAAGAATAAATCTAGATCAGTATGTGTGGAGGATGATACTCTTTTGGCCATCAATGAAGCTGAGAAATATTCACCATGTTTCGGATGATTTACTGAAATTGTTACAAATAGATTATCCGTAGGTGTATTTGTTTTCATGGTCCAGTTTCCTAGCATATCCTGCAATCAACTCCACAAAGCTACTAATGAAATATCAACGACTAAGTTAAATCCAAAAATAAGATGAAATAGGAATTTTAATGAAGAGTCTTTAACATAGGAAAATCCAATCTATCTGTAACTTATATTATATGGAGAATGACTTGTTCCTT
>NW_006239961.1:25520-30014 GCF_000226075.1 Solanum tuberosum
TATAAATTATGTCGGGATATGATTTCAATTGGTAAAATAATTACATCTTATTGGGTATAAATTTGATTGTTAAAAGACAAAAGTTAAAGACAAGCCCATTTAAAAGTCAAAACATGCAATTTCATGATTCCTATTTGGTCTAAGCAGTGAGGTGTTACTCCCTCCATTTCAAAATAAGTGGTGTTATGTCACTTGTAAAACTTATTTCTCCGGCATTCATTAGAAAAGTCATTTTCTTTATTTTTTTAAATAAAAAACTCATTTAAAAAAAAATTGTGTATGAGAAGTGCTTAAAGGAATTGAGAATTGGAGTATTATTGGTGCTAGAAAGAAGAAATAATTAGACATTGAGAAATGGACAATAAAAAGACAATTCACAAGACTACTTTAGACTAAAGTGATTTTTTTTTATATTTTCGTTTTAGTCTCATGGTCAAAAGTTACACATTATCATCTTATATTGTTTATTCAAGGGAAAAGGACAAAAAATACTCCTATAATTGCATGAAAAGTCATTTACATACTAATATAAAATGATTATCTAGACACCTTTTAAAATTTATGTGTCATACAATAAGCATCTGCGATACATAAGGAGGAGGAGTTGAGACAACTTAATGACTATTTTTTTTAGCAAAAAAAAACAAATTATACAAGTGACACTCTATTATAGGGGGGTCAAATGGGCAGGTTGGTTTGAAATTGGAGATATTAAAATTGGTTGAAATAGAAATCGGGTTGGGTCTTGACCCGCCCAAGTTTACTTTGGGCTCAAATGGGTTGGGTTCAAATGGGCTAAAAATGGGTTGGGTCTTGACCCGCCCAATTTGACCCAATTAATCTCAATAATTTTAACATAATGATATTTAACTTTTATATTCACAAGCGAATTTCAGCTCAAGATTTTTTTTTTAAAAAAAGTAACAAATGGATAGATAAATCCTAAAAGATGTTAAATAGATAATAAATCATACCTTTAATATAGTAAAATCTTAGTAAAGAGTTTTAAAACGGATTGAAATTGGAGATTGAATTGGGCTCAATTGAGGATTCTCTTTAAATGGGTTAGACTTGAATGAGTTGAGATTGAACTCAATTCAAATTATCTTGAGCCCAATTTTTAAAATTCTGGGCGGGTTGGACGGGTTACCTATGTTTGGGTTCATTTTTGACACCCCTACTCTATTATATGTGTTTTTTCTACTCTCATCACCCTCATTCGTGTAGCCCCATCCACCCACCATTCAACTCTCACGTCTCATACACAAATATTTTTAGAATAATGTTTTTTTTTTTTTTACTGGCACGCCCAAAAGGAACATCCAATTAGAATCAGATAGGGAAGTTTACAAACCAAAAAAAAAAGAATTTTTTTATAGGTAACCTCAAAACAAGTGGAGTGTAAAATATTATATTTTCCACAATTGATTACAGAGACTTGAAGATGACAATTAATTTACAAAGACCAAGAAGATAATGTGTACTACTGCCTCCATCACGTGATAGTATTCGAATTTCGAGAGTTAAATGAGTTAAAAAAAAAAAGATATTTAGGTGTCCCATTTTGTCAACTTTAAGGTATGATTATTGAAGAATATTTGGGTGTTAATACTTTCTTCTTTACAAAATAATATTTTCTAGACATTTTTGGTGTTAATTAGAGACTAATTAGTAGAGTAATTGTTCAGATCTATTTTGAGAATTGCATACACGGAAATAGGAAAAGAAAATGAAGGAGAAATAGAGAAATTAGCAAGCAACTCATTGGTATGTTACTCTGTCTGTTGTTTCTTGTACCTCGATTAGTATATTGTTTTGTTGTAATTTATGTTCTATTACTATGTGCTATTTTTGTTATTATTGTCTGTTGTTTCTTGTATATTCATTAGTTCCTTTTTGGGATTGCATGCTTAAGATTGTTTTTGTTAAGCCGAGGATCTATCAGTAACAATTTATGTACCTTTGAGGTAGGGGTAGGTTTGATGTAAATTGTTTCTCTTGAGAAGTTGAAAGGAAGGATTTTTTTAAATTCTTTTTAACTACTTTGGCTTGATTAGTGAGAATGGAAAGAGGAAAAGAAAATGAAGGGCAAACAAAAGGGGAAGATAACAAAATCATTGGTATGTCATACAAAATTTAATTATTTTTTTCATTCACATAATTACATATTCCTGTAAGTATGTCTGTTTCTTTGTGTAACTTAGATGGTGAATATAATCTTTATAACCTATAAGACTCAATGATTTAATCTTTCTGATATAAGTTAAACTCTATGTACTAAATCATCTGCTATAGTTGATAAATGTAAGGGATTAAGAACTACGAAAGTAAGAGCTTTTGTTTAGAGAGATAGCGCGTAAACAATGAGAGAGCTTAGTGCACCAGGCCGTCATTTTTTGGTTTAAGATTTGAGGTGTAACAGGACAAACATTTTGGCTTCTCTATTAGGCTATTCTGGAGAAAGTCCTCTGCACTTGTGACAGTTGCTTGTTGTAAAATTTAGAGCTATCACATTTTCGCGAGTTTCACACCTCAACTATATTAGTCGTTCCCTTTTTCTATCTAAATTATCACCATCTATGTATTAACATAATTTGAAACAACATTTGCTCTTGTGGCAGGTGTCATCCGTTGTACTTCGCGAGGACATTGTCAATCTTCTAGATTTCATAGAGAGGTTAAATAGTTGGCGTGTTCGAATTTCTCTTGACTTGTATCAATATAAAGAGTTGACATTGGAGCTGACGTTTGTGTCCGCATTTTGTCATCTTTATTACTCTTTCTTTTTGGAAAGCTGTAATGACGAAATGTCCTGCATATCAAATAAGATTCATGATTTGGTTCAGTCACTGTTTCATCCAAGTGGAGAAGACATGCTGGTTAATATAAAGAATCATGACCTCTTGGAGAATATCAAAAGTTATATTAACTCACATTGCTATGCTGAACCAAGTCGTGTAACCATGACCGAGGATCGTTTGGTTGAACTTTTAGATGCCATCCTCGTGTATCTCCAATGTCTACTCAAGTGTTGTTCTGAATCTATTTTCCCATCAATGACTCAATGTGAGCTTCTTCAGAATGTATTTGGCAATTTAAGAGATTTCCATAGGTTGAAAGTAAATGGTTGCGTTGAGTATGAAACAATCGAATATGTCTTACCTCATCTTCAACTTATGGCTCTGAGAGTAGTAAACATCTGTTTTACTCTTTTGAATTGTCAACTGGACAAATTCGATGAATCAGATGTCTCTCTAGTTAACTCCAAGCTAGCTAATCTACTTGTGGAGGTTATTCCTGTTGAACTGGAGGTTATGCACATATGTTGTACAAATTTGAAAGGTTCAAAGTCGGAAGAAGTTGAACGTTTCATCAAGCAGCTCGTAGAAGCCTCTCCGGACATTCTTAGAGTATCTCTGATTCATCTACAAGAGCACATGGTTAATGCTGGTACTCCTAGAGCTTCTACGTGTAACATTCATGTCATGATAGAGTTCTTATTGATTATTCTTAGTGATGTGCTCAAGGACGTTATTCGTCATGACAAATTGTTTGTTTTCTTGGCACGTGTTAGAGAACTGACCAAGGAGGTATTCGTTCTTGTTCGCAACTTAGAAGAGAATATGAATGAAACAAGTGATGCAAATCTAAACTTGCTGGAAAGTATTGAACTCCTCAAGGAAGATCTCAAGAATGATTTCTTGAAAGCCCGTGCAGACTCATCTCGGCTCTGCTTCCCCATGAGTGATGGACCGCTCTTCATGACTCTTCTGCTCACAAACTTGAAAGACTTGGTCAATTCCAATGCTTCTTCAGTTTCTATGATAAAAGAAGAAATTAAGCAGGTGAAACAAGACCTGGAAATCATAAGATCGTTCTTTGGGTATGGTGAGCAAGAGTTACATAGAGATCTTTGGACTCACGTTCTAGATTTGTCATATGAGGCGGAACATGCCATTAACTCAATTCTTGCCCGAGATCATGGTCTATTACAGCTTATCTTCATACTTCCTGATACCGTAGAAAAGATCAAGCTTGTCAAAAAAGAGGTACAAGAGAAGATCCCCAAGAGCAGCGGTATTATTGTTGCGAACGCTCCCAACAAGCCGGTTGAAAGAAACTCATCGAGTACAGTTGGTAAAATAATTGTAGGTTTTGAGGAGGAGACAGAGTGGATAATTAGGAAGCTCACCAGCGGACCAGCTGAGATAGATGTCATTTCCATAGTCGGCATGCCAGGGCTTGGAAAAACTACTTTGGCATACAGAGTGTATAATGATAAGTCCATTGTTGATCATTTCGACGTTTGTGCTTGGTGCACAATCGACCAAGAACGTAATGAGAAAAAGTTGTTGCAGAAAATTTTCAATCAAGTTATTGGTTTGAAAGAAAGATTCAGTGAGAAGGACATAGATGATGACGTTGCTGATAAGCTGCGGAAACAACTATTTGGAAAACGGTACCTTATTGTCTTGGATGACATGTGGGATACTG
>NW_006239962.1:0-16218 GCF_000226075.1 Solanum tuberosum
TTGGAGATTGTAGGACTTCCTGAGTTTCTTAAGTTGTAATTTTGACCTAACTTGATTAACACATGGTCAGCTCCATCTATTAAGTTGTCATTGCAAATGTTCGACTAAAACATAAAAATTAAATCGGAGCTACAAATTAGTTGTAAATATATCAGTATAAAGAAATCAATATAACTTGCCTAATTATATTCACTTTCAAATAATAATCTATCAACATTTTCATTTCACAATAGTATGTCATTTATCGAAGTAAAGAACATATGATAGTCACTGACCGCCATGGAAAAGATTAGGTAGTTGTAATGGACTTTTAGTTAGGGGAAGAGAATAAATTCTAATAACTACCAATAAACTCAAGCAAATATTCCCTGTATTTTTCATAATAACAGAAGTTAATAACCTCTTATTGAGTCGTGCATAGCTAAGTTGCACTAGACTATTCACTTTTGATTGATGCACTATCTGTGTTGAATTCTTTAAAATACTCTACTTTTGGAGAACCCGACACACACCTAATGACATCTTTGAGGAGTTCAAACAACATAGACGCATAGCATATAATAAAATTCATTTTAAAATCTATACATACCTTGACTCATTATCAATAAATTTGAGCAGGTGATCCCTGTATTTTTCATAACAAAAGCAGTTGATTGGTAGCCATATTGGACTCATCATAGAAATCCTATGTAGGGAACGAAGCCAACACTGTCAAGGGCGACATCTGTACTCTAATATCTTAACTTTTTCCTCTTCTCTCATCAAATATGCCAATGTTTTTTCCAATCAATCACTAAAGCACCAAAAAGTTTTATCATAAAAGTAGGTATTTTTTTTTACTATGTATAAGTGCAATAATAATCTTCATTTATCTTCTTCAATCATAACAACTTAGACTCACCATCAGAAGCCAAAGAAAGTCAATATTGAACCAAAATCTTCAGAATTGACAGAGAAATATATTGTAGAAAATCTGTAAGAAAAGATAATGAAAAATCATTTATTTGGTTCAAGCATACCATCAAACACCTTTGTTGCACCAACTCTTAACCTCAAGGGTAATATATATATATATATATATATATAAAACAATACATAGCAAATGAGTTCTTTGGTGGACAAGGAAACACAAAAGAAAATAAAGAAGCTATAAGAACTATTGCCAAAGAGCAGTTAGAAAAATTGCAAAATTTGCAAAATGAGTTATATTCAAGAATACACTTGTGAATTCGAAGAATATTATTATAAAATATTTGACAGTGGTAAGGAAATGATACCTTATCTAGAAAAATATTATCAAAAATTGCCAGGCTTCTGGGCTAAATACTTCAGAGAAGAATATGAAAAGGAAAATAAAAAAGGAGATACTCTAGGACAGAGAATAAATTTCCTAAAAAACAGACTAGGTCAACTTTGTATGTCTCATAACATCCAAAGAAAGGCTAAAAGAATAAATACACAAATTTATTGTAAAGATACTAATGCATCTACTCAATGGGGATGTGAAGAAAAACCTTACAAAAAAAGAAAACAATCCAAAAAAGGATTAATAAAAAGGAAAAACTTCTCCAAACAGAAGTATGTACCTAGAAAAAATTACTATAAAAGAAAAAGAGATTTTTCAAAAACAAAACCTACAGATAAATGTAAGTGTTACAATTGTGGCGAAGAAGGCCATAAAAGTTACGAATGTAACAAGAAAAGAGTAAAAATCTCTAGGATTGATAGAGAAGATATTGATTCTGATTTAGAATCAGTAAAATCTATTAATAGTGATGATTTCTTTGAAGAAATCTATGAAGAATACTCTAGTAGTTCAGAAGAATCTGAATGAATAGAGAAATACAAGAAAAGGATAATTCTGTTCAAATAGAAACAGAAGAAGATCATCGAGGATACGCCTTAAAAGCCACCTTCGATGGAGAAACTTTCAGAAAAATCCAAAAATTAAAATTAAACCTCAAAGTTGAAGATAATCTACTTAGCAGAATGCAAAGAATGTTTGCAAGAGATAAAATCTCATATCATCAATATCAAGAAATCGAAAAGGTAATAGAAGTTACCCAAACAACAGGAAAACACAAACTAAACCTGTTAACCAAACCTATGATAGATCAAATTCTGAGAAAAATCCCGGAAAAAACTAGAAAGAAAATGAACTATGTTCATTTAGGAGGAATCCAAATATTAGTCAAATCGACTTTTAAAGAAGGAATCAATTGTCCAATAGTAATAAACTTATCGGATGAAAGGTTCATAAACGCAAGAGAAGGAAATCTTGGTATAGTAGAGGGAAACCTAGCCTATACAAAACTCCTATTCACATACTACCCAAAGTATTGTATATCACTTAAAGATGCAGACTTTAATGATGCATTAAGTCTACATTTTCAAATAAAAGAAATGATCTTTTTAAACCAGGTAATCATATAATGAGTATATATTACCAAGCATTATACACAGTCACAAATTCCAACTATGGTAAAGTGTATAAAAACAAAGGAATGATCGAAATAGATCAAGAATGTGCAGGAATTGCAAGACTAGTTGAAGCAGAAATTCAACAAGCCCAAATTCCAGATGAATATGAAATTCGATTTAGGAAAACACAAGAAATAGGAAGTACTAGTAATCCTAGACTTTCAATAGAATATAGTAGAAATTCAATAAGAAAGAGTATATCCAACAGATACTCGCAAAAAATTGAAACTACAAATATAACAAAAATAAAAGGAAGAATTTTCAATGGAACAGAATGGAAAAATCAAGAAATCTTGATACAAACAGGAGCAACTGCTAACCATGTAAAAGGTGTTCTAATAGATGGATTACCTATTTACGAAGGAGAGCATTATGCCTATAAAACCTTTGAAGGTAATAACTTTAGTTGTAAAAATATGGTAAATCTACCTATACAACTTGATACCATAAGAATAACAGTACCCTGTTATATCACTAATCACGAAAGTAATCAAGAAATAATATTAGGAAATCTATTCCTAAATAAATTAGAAGACTATAGCATTGGAAAAAATGGTATAGAAATCATTTACAAAGGAGAAACTTGTTTCATTCTAAAGGAATAAAAATGCCAAGAGAAACAATTTTCAAAGTATCTGTTTTCATAGAAATAACCTTCTATGATACAAAATTAACAACCTGTTGTCAAATAGACAATGGATCTGAAGCAAGTCTTGCGAAATCTTTTCTAATAAAAGATTGGGATTTAAATAAAAACAATATCTCTATGATAGGAATCACAGGAGATAAAGAAAAACTTTCAAAATACAAAAGAAAAGGTAGAAATAATTTTAGGATCAAAAATTGTTTCTATAAATAAATTATTTTGCCTATGACAAACTAGAAACAAATTTGTTACTAGGAAATGATTTTCTACAACAATTTCAAGATTATCATCAATCTATATACATGATAAGCTTAAAAACTCCTTAGTGGACATTTTATAAAAGTTCCAAGAAAACAAAATCCATACAATCTAGAGAAAGATAATGGAATTTATAAAAGAAAATACTTAGAAAATCTAAGAAAAATAACTTGTAAATGTCTTAATCTAGAAAAAATTAAGGAAAATTTACAGAAATCTTATGGAGAAAATCCATTAGAAAAATGGAATCAATACCATGAAAGGGCAACTTTAACCTTAAAAGACCCTAGTATAATCATTAGAGTAAAACCTATGCTCTATAACGAAGATGACAAAATTGAATTTAAAATTCAAATCAAAGAGTTACTCAATCTAAAATTAATAAGAATGAGTAATAGTCCTCACAGTAGCCCAGCATTTATGGTAAGAAACCATGCTGAAATAAAAAGAGGAAAAGCTCGGATGGTAATAAATTATAAAGAGCTAAATAAAAATTGCATATTTGATGGATATTTTATCCCAAATAAGAATAATCTTATAAACCTTGCAAAAGGAAAAACATATTTTTCAAAATTCGACTGCAAAAGTGGATTTTGGCAAATAAAGCTAGCAGAAAACTCAGTTCAGTTAACTGCTTTTAGCACTCCTAATGGACATTATGAGTGGTTGGTCATGCCTTTTGGGTTAAAAAATGCACCACAAATATTCCAAAGAAAAATGGACAAAATATTTTCTGAGAAAGAATTTCTTATTGTCTATATAGATGATATTTTAATATGTTCCAAAACATATGAAGAACATTTAGCACATCTGAAAGAATTTTCAGAAATCTGTTTAAAAAATGGAATTGTGTTAAGCCAGAAAAAAAGCTGACATAAACAAAAATGAAATAGAATTCTTAGGAATGATTATTTCAAAAAATGGAATAGAACTCCAAGCACACATCTCAAAAAAGATTGTGGAGTTTCCAGATAAACTAACAACAAAACAAGAAATCCAAAGATTTCTAGGTTGTTTAAATTATGCAGGAGAATTTATTCCCGATTTAGCAAAAAAGAGGAATATACTGCAAAAATTAATAAGAAAATCCAATAGACTTGGATGGACAGAAGAACACACACAGTGTATTAAAAGTCTAAAAGAAGAATGTGCTAAGTTACCTAAACTTAGATTGCCAGATGATAAGGATAATCTAGTTTTACAAACCGATGCATCTGATTATCATTGGGGAGCGTTATTGCAAACCGATTTAAATGAAATTTTGCAGGTACACGAGCGGTACATTTAATGATGCAGAAACAAGATATTCCACAAATGAAAAGGAATTATTAGCAATTGTTAGAGGAATCAGAAAATTTTCTGCTTTTCTTTTACCAAAACAATTTATTATTAGAACTGATAATACTCAAGTTTCAGGGCTAATTTTCAATAAACTACCTTCCGAACCGCAATACAGAAGATTGCACAGATGGCAGGTGTTATTATCTTTTTATTCATTTTCAATTGAATATATTAAAGGAAATGATAATTTTCTTGCAGATTTCATCTCAAGGAACGTCCAATATGGACAATCAGACAAAAATCCTACTCGATAGGATATATGAAAAAATGAAGACAGTGGATGATTCCATTGACGAGAAAAGCCAAAGGCTATTCAAAATTCGAGGTGATTTATCAAAATTATCCGAGCAATCACGAATGTTACAATTCGAAATAGATCAGCTTAGTACTCATCAAGCTGACACCATGAGAGAATTCATACTTCTCTGTGAACACCTGGATACACGTCCAGTACAGAATTCAAATCTGAAAGGGAGTATTATTCCCAACAAAGTGGCAGGAGATGTCCCACTAGCACCTAGTGCCAAAAACATCTCGACGGTAAACTCGAATATGCCGATTTCTGAATCGAAAGATAAAGAAAAAAGTCGAGAAAATGAAGCCATAGGCTCATCCTCAGCGAAAGCTGAAAATCGAGCAGAAAGCTCATCCTCAGCAAAAGCTGAAAAAATTATATCTGGGAAACCAGAAAGCAAAACTAACCAAGTTCCATCTGGAACTAAAGTGTTTTCTTCATTTCAGGTTGGAAAGCAGCACCCGAAAGAAGAAGAGTATCTAGCCTTCACTAGATACATTTACAATCTCCCAGAACAAAGCGGAGAAACATACGGTGTTTTAGGAACAACAAGTTTGTTTCCTAGGATATCAATTTTTCCTAATGGAATACCGGGCTTCACAGCTCAACTATTCGAATTTGGTTATTTGGATCGCGTTTATACTAAACCTGATCTTAAGGAATTGTCCAAATTACCAACAAGATTGTTCGAGGCGATCAAAAATTTTGCTCAGAGCAATGTAGTTTATTGCAGATTCTATAGCATATCAATGGAATGCCAGGATTTGCAAGCTTATTATCCTACTCTTAACTATATTACAGTTGAGAAAATTTAAGATTTTAATGTTAAGGCCACTGGAGTTGATAAGAAGCTCCCTCATCTTAACAAAAAATGGATACAAACAAGAAGAGCATTAGGGATAAAAGCCTTATATGCTATTCTAACCAGATTTTACAAGGAAGATTGTAAAGTTATCGATCAGGACAGCGATTGGGTCTTGATTACCAAAGGAAAAGGCAAGTCCAAAGAGTACATAGCAAATGAGTTCTTTACTGCATACTTCCTTTTTGATAAGTGCTTCCACTGGGTAATATATATATATATATATATTCTTTCTATTCTATTCTATTCTACTATATTATAAAGAACAACTTTCACATATAACAAACACAAAATTCATATTTGTATGCTATAGCAAAATTTGCATAAATTGCGCTCCATAGCAAACATAAATATATATATTTACGCTATACATATACAAAAGAAAGACAGATGTATAATCTGTTTTGGTATACATATACAAAAAAGATCAATTGACAATATAAAATATGTTTTGAAAAAAATACAAAAAATTCCACTGATTCTTGAAGTGAATCTATCGTAAAATTACTATAAATCATGATAATTAACAACATAAAATATTTACAAAATGTTATATGCGGGTAGTCTTATTATGCCTTAAATAGCGTCAAAGAAAGTACAAGTTTGTGATAAAAAAACTTATTCCTTTATCCACGCAAACAATCGCTTCAAAAACTCGGTTATTAGCCCCAAAACATACCATTTATATTATTGTGCCGGTGCATAGCACGGGCAGCATTATCTAGTATATATATATATATATATATATATAATACATTGTTATACATTATAAATACATAACTATATAATATTATCCAATATTGATACATTAAATAATTGTTTATACAATATCAATACATAACATATAGGCAATTCATTATGTATGCATGCCGCCATTTTTGCTGATTTTTTTGTAATTAAGAAGATTTTCTATTTCTAAACCTCGTAGATGTTGGAGTTGTTAGTTTGGACTTGGTCCGTTGCTTCACCCAAATCCAACCTAATCTGCGATTTGATAGGATTGAGCTGAAAAAATTAAAAATTCATTTAAGAACGAGATTGTTTAGCCTAACCTAAATAAGCTCGTTGACTCGTGAGGCTTAATCAAGATTGGACTGGTCCAACTCGGTCTATGAGTCGAGTAAAAAATATTTAATTATAAATATTAAAATAAAAATAAAGTAGAGGACTTAGAATCACAAGAAGAAGAAAAAAGAGGCCAAACTCAAAATTTATATAACCCATTATATATGCATATTGTAATATTATAATAATTATAGAGATTGTCTACGATTGTTTTTTATTTATTTTTATCAAACTTGACATTAATTAATTAAAAGTTGAGATAAAATATATTAATTTCCTTTTTCAAGGAGGATGGGTTTCTCACATGAAAAAAGTCCAAACATTTTACTAATTGAGGGATAATTATGTGATGACACATTAAAGATATTACTTTACTAGTAAAAAATATTTAATTAAAACTATAAAAATAAAAATAAATAAAGTAGAGGACTTGGAATAACAAGAAAAAAAAAGAAGGCCAAACTCAAAATTTATATAACCCATTATATATGCATATTGTAAAATTCTAATAATTGGATATTGTCTACGATTGTTTTTTATTTATTTTTATTAAATTTGACATTAATTAATTAAAAGTTGAGCTAAAATGTATTAATTTCCTTTTTCAATGAGGATGGGTTTCTCACATAGAAAAAGGTCCAAACATTTTACTAATTGAGGGATAATTATGTGATGACACATTAAAGATATTACTAGTAATATAAATATATAAATGTATTTTTTTTTTAATGGATATAAACAAAAATAATGTTATGATAGCAAGGTAAGACAATTCAGATCCAAATATCGAATTTATCTTTTGTAGTAATCACATGTAGTTCCCTGCTAGTATATATTATCTTTCTTCTTTTTTTTTTTAATTTTAAAATTGATATAAAAACTCGTTCATGGGTTATATTGGGATGATTAAATTTCAAAGTCAAAATTAAAAACATCAATTTTTTCCTTCAAAATACATAAAGGGCCATTCAATTTTCGGTTTAATCAAAAGGGACACTTCGCTAGAGAAGGAGCGAGATATGTTTGTGCTATAACTATCGTTAACGGCATAAAAAATGGATCATCTCACTGACTTACAAGCAATTTTCTCTTTTATTTTAACGTTTTTCCTCGCTACTTAAGAGCGATTCGCTCTCGACATTATGCTACCAATGGATCATCGACATTATCCTACCAATGGATCATCATTATCCTACCAATGGATCATCAACATTATCCTACTAATGGATCATCGACATTATCCTACTAGCGGATCATCATTATCCTACCTTTTCCTACCAATGGATCATCATTAACCTACCAATGGATCATCGACATTATCCTACCAATGGATCATCATTATCCTACCAATGGATCATCAACATTATCCTACTAATGGATCATCGACATTATCCTACTAGCGGATCATCATTATCCTACCAATGGATCATCGACATTATCCTACTAATGGATCATCGACATTATCCTACTAGCGGATCATCATTATCCTACCAATGGATCATCAACATTATCCTACTAATGGATCATCGACATTATCCTACTAGCGGAGATCAACATTATCCTACCAATGGATCATTAACATTATCTTACCAATGGATCAACATTATCCTACTGACGGATCTTCTTCAGCATTATCATCATCCTATCAATGGAGTAGCATCATCATCATATCATTATCGTCATCCTATCAATAAGGAATCATTCTTCTATCAATGGAGCAACAACATCATCATCCTATCGATGGAGCATCATCATCATCCTATCGATGGAGTAACAACATCATCCTATCATTATCATCATCTTACCAGTGAAGAATCATCATCATTTTCATTTGCAAGAACGTCATCAAGAGAGCCATCAACATATTACATCAGTCTATATTTTATTATTTCAATATCAAAGGAAGAGTACATTTGAAGAATTATATTGCAAATATGAGATACAAGTGTTATTAGCCTAATGTCAAGATGAAGGAACTGGCGTTAAATGTTCTAGAAGAGCGACTAAGTGTCAGCATAGTAAAAGACACTATCTTTCCATTTGAATTACATTTTTATGCTAATAAGTTTTATCTTAGTCTTTGTCGGGAGCATCCAAAATGATGAATTCTCAAGTCAAACCATAGGTGCGGACGACATCAACAAGGATGCGGCACAACGTGGAACTTTTTCTTAGCAGCGAACTGGGACATAGTCCAAAGAGGAGTGCCAAACTCTTAGGACGCGAGCTGAGGAGCGACTTCCACCACAATCAAACCACACCCCTATCAGAAGGCATGTGGGTTTTTCTTTAGATTTACCGGTTTCAATTTTGCATTCGGAGAATTTTGATTTCCGTCGGAGGTAACTTTCCAATCTGAGTGACAATGCACCAAAATCTTTGGAAATTATATCCGTGTAAGTTCTTACTTATTGATGTGAAGAGCTCCACATTCATGGCTAAGAGGTTACAAGCTTCCTTTTCATACTCGACTTATTTTTGTCACTCATCTCAACCGAAGGTTATCTTAGCATAAAAGATTTCCTTTTCAACCGATTGAGTCGAACTACAAGCGGCCTGATTCTCTAAGTTGAAGGATATGTAGGCGGGCTCAATGTTGACGACTCGATTGTATTCCGACCTCCTCTCTTAAATCTTATTCCCGAGCATTCTGGTCTTTTCATAATTTGATATTAGGATAACTTGAATTCTTCCAAAATGGTGCGTTAAATCAAGCGTATCGAACCACAAGTGGCCTGAATTCTCATATAGCCTGAGATATGTAGGAAACCCACTTCCGGGGTTCAACCATAATTCCTAATGTCCGTACCAAAATCCCTCTTTCTGAAGGATGAATATGTGGTTGGTCAAAATTGGATTCGTCAATTTCATTTGCCTCGAATTTCTTTCATCAATCCAAGTCAAACGAGGGACAGTTGTTGACACCCAATTTTTGACCTCCACAATATAGAATAATCATCGAGCTTTTTCAATTTCAAATGATTTAAAATAATTAGTTTTATAAAATTTCAAGAAAAATAATAATAATATAGTTTGCAAGTTATTTTAAGATAGTTTTATCACTTTTTATAATTTTTAGATGATATATATGTTTTTATATATAATTATGTATATAATTAGTTTATTTTATGAATATTCGAAAGTCATCTCAAAAGATTTTACGTTTTAGTTGAATATCTTATCACTTTGAATTTATAATGGTTATCTTGTTTCCTTGTTATGCCGTAGAGTAGTTGTAAATGATAGTAGTTTTCTCTTAAGTAATTGCAATTGTTGCCTCTATTTAGTAAGGAACGAGTTTGAGTGTTTCATATGCATAGTAATTTGAACTGCATCATTTTCTTTTTTCACTTGAGATGTTCTGATTAATGTGGCTTTGGTCCTTAACTTTTGCCATGACTTAGTTAAATTGTTGACCCTCTTGAAGACATTTATCTAAGTTATTAAATGTTTGCCAAAGCTTTGTTGGGATTGGAAAAAATGTGAGCATAACTCATATAATATTTACATGTGTCATTATGTTAAATCATTATTTGGGTTATGTGTTTTAAATTGATGTTAACCATCTTTGGAGAGAATTTTACTAATGTATTTCTTATTTTTCTTTGTTGCATGCGAAATTTGCCCGAGTTCATCATGAACTCCTTTTTCCCCGCATTTCGAGAGATTCGTTAATGCTCAAGTCTTTTATTGAGTCGGCCATCCAATAGAATTGAAGAGCAATTCCATGAATTCGGCGTACAGGTCTTCGGAGCAGACATATGGGATTGTATACACTAGTATACATCTAGTGTATACGAAAAGTGGGAAAATGGTCCCCTTTACTTTAGGATTGTATTTTGTTATTTTGGGACTAAGCCCTTGTCATTTTTAAATAAATTGTATTTTGTTATTTTGGGACTAAGCCCTTGTCATTTTACTTGTTATTATCTTGTTAGATCTTAAGACAGGTGCAAATGGGTCAAAGGCCTAAACTCTCTCTCCCTATTTTATCTGTTTTCGTATTCGCTTAATTGTTTATTTGCTAGTTAATTTTAAGGTTTTTTCCCTAGTTCAATTCCCCAAAAGACGAATCAATCATATCTTTCTTAAAATCATATAAGTATATTTTATTTCACTTGACTTTGGAATATATAGTATTTTCCACTTAAGTAATAACCTTATTTTCCTTTCCCTTGAAAGTAAGTTTAAAAGTTGTTTATTTCCTCTATTTTAATCAAGCATGTTTTTCTTTCAAACATATTAGCCAAATAGTCAATTATCGGATAACCGCGTGTTAGCGGACATTTCGGATGCTTTCAAACCCTTCCCGAAATGCTAATATGAACCCCTAACCCCCTCAAATATTTTCATTAGATTTACTGTTTTAATCTTTTGAAAAAAATAGTTTTCTTAATTTTTCTTTAAAAATTAAGTGGTGACTCTTAAACCAATCTAAGTATTATTTTTAAATAAAACAAACAAATCGTAGCAAATCATTCATAAATTCACAATCGTATTTTTTCTTACGATTTTCATGAGTTTACAGTGACGAAAAGTTGTGCGAAAGACAATAATAATAAACAAATATGAAAAAAGTCACATGATTTGGGTAAGATATTTCTTCTTTGGTTTTTTATTTTTTATTTTTTTTACCCTCAAGTGAAGCAGTTTCTTTCTGATTTTGCTAAAACAACGGGCATCAACGTTGTCCATTGAATCAGTAGTTTTTATGTTAAATCCACAATTTCAAAAATAGATTTTCACTTTTACTTATAATATGATAATATAGACATGATAATAATTATTTTTTAATAGATATGTGAGTAAAAATGAATGAAGAAAGTAAAGAGTTGGTGACAAGAGATTTTAATCAAATGGAACACTATAGTGAATATAGCATGAAAATATATTTTCTTCTTCCTTCTTCATTGGCTATGTATCGTTCCATATATTTTTTTTCCTATTATTTTTTGTTCATTTTAATTTGAGAAAATTTTATATCACAAGATACACTCCTTGCTAGCTATATAAAAATAGATAAGAAAATAGTGATTGGTCATAAAATAATCTTAAATCAAATTAAAGATTCTATAAACAATACTTTAATTTTATTCATCTATTAATTTTTATTATTGAAAAAGTTTAATACATTGTATCACGATACAACTTCTATAAGATTTTAGATACTTTCATTAGACAACAACTATATGATATGTATGAGGCAGGAAAAAGGAGAAGACTACAATTCTACAAAGATAAGATAAAAACTTAAAGAAATGAAATATTTTTCACCAAAGGTGATGTTGTTCATATATTAAAATTAAATTAGCTACTGAAATATATATATGTATATCTAAAACAAATAATTGGTCAAGCTAAATATTTGACATGAACTCAAACCTCAATTTAACCATCATTCGTATAACAATAAAGTACCTTTTTTTTTTTGTAGAATTACCTCTCTATGATAGTTTTACTCAAATATTAATTGGTAAAAGATAGATTACGTATAAAGATAAAATATTGAAATATTTATGGTAATCCTTATTAGTGTCATGCACATACTAAATTTCAAGTATGAATATTTAAGAGAAAAATTATACTTAAATGGTGTCCATCATTTATGTTCATAATCTCAAGAGGAAAGACTATTGATGACATTCTTTGTATTGATATTTTTTTTAAATCTTGTTGGTTAGATTTGTTTACAAAATTGAGTGAAGTAAATAATGATACTTCTAAAGAAATGTCACTTTCTTCCCATATTTAAACTTTGAATGTATTTTGAAATGTTTCAATAATATCTGGTCATTTTGATCTCAAAATGCATGTAACTCTATGACAATCTATATTAATCATTTAAAAACACTTGTCCTATGTTTTTTAAATTATAATTATTTACTAAAAAGTTTTAATTTAGTAAAGAATGAGACTAAGAAGAAAACAAAATATTTTCTACATTTTTATTTGTTAAAGTGATTTTTAGAAGAAAGAAAACAAGAATAGTATTCTTTAATAATATTTTAATTAGGAAGACGATGTGTTTAACACGAAAAAAAAATTATTCGAAAAAAGACATTTTGTAACTATAGGGGCATTTCTGGACCAAAGTATTGACTGCAAGGGCATTTTTGAACCAAAGTATTGACAGTAATGACATTTTTAAGTCAAACTATAAACAGATGACATTTTTATTCCTTTAACATAATTTAAGGGTATTTTTGACCATTTTCACTATAAAAGAGGAACAAAAAAATGCTAAATTGTGGACAAGAGAGAGTACCATATACTATTTTTAATTTCATTTTAACATATAAAGCATCGTCTTAAATATGGATAAGCAAAAGAACATACAGTAGACCAATTAATTAAAACAATTATGTTCAAACCAATTACACTCACTCAAAAAGCTTAAAACAATAACAAATGAAACACTAAAAGTCTAAAACCACTCTCATTGACAGCCCTGAAATTAATAACCAATGTCTTCAAGTGCTTGGCAGAAATCAATACCTCTACGATTATGAAGACATGATATATATATATATATATATATATGCTTGAAAAACTTCACCACTTTTTATAATTCCTCTTCAACAGCTCCACGTTTTTCATTCTCTCTGGAATCTCCTTTAAATATGGGCTTCACTACATATAATTCTTCTTCAACTATGAGTTATGACATATTAAACAAAAGAAACTTTTATATTAAATACTGATATATTATAGGAATTGCATAATTGAAGTTATTGGTTTGAGCTTGTATATTTCTCTTCAATGTTTGTGCAACTTATCACACACTATAATATTTTCAAAGTTCTTGTACTAATTAAGCATGAGATACATGGGTAACATACATGTTCAAGTATATATATATCATTATAACGACTCCACACAATTTAGTATGGGACACACGTGCAACGCACGTCCCCGAGACTAGTTTATATAAAAGAGGGAAAAGGGTAAAAAATTCTCTTAAACTAAGTGAAAGGAACAAAAATGTCTTGCATTCATAGTTTGGCTCAAAAATGTCCTTACCATCATTACTTTGGTTCAAAAATGCCCTTAAATTATGCGAAAAGAACAAAAGTACCCTCCGTTTATAGTTTGATCCAAAAATACCATTATTGTCAGTACTTTGGTCCAAAAATGCCCATATTGTTATTTAATGGGTCAAAAATGCTCATTTTCCAAATAAATATAATATTAATTTCTTTTTAACACATTCTTTTTCTAATAATTTTTTTAAAAAAAATTAGCAAATGTTTATCTTACTTCAATTCAGAAAAAAATAAAAAATGAAAATATTTCTTATTTTATCATCATTATTTTTTTATCGTTATATAAATATAAATTAATGATGGATATACTATGATCTTATGTATATGACATATATTATCTGTCGAAAGGGTACATGACGGTATTCTATTTTAATTGATAAAATGAGATTAAGAAGAAAACAAAATATTTCCTACATTTTTATTTGTTAAAGTGATTTTTAGAAGAAAGACAACAAGAATAGTGTTCTTTAATAATATTTTAATTAGGAAGACGATACATTTAAAAAGAAAAAAAAATTATTCGAAAAAGGGCATTTTGTAACTATAGGGGCATTTCTGAACCAAAGTATTGACTGCATGGGCATTTTTGAACCAAGGTATTGACAGTAATGACATTTTTAAACCAAACTATAAACGGAGGACATTTTTGTTCCTTTCACATAGTTTAAGAGTATTTTTGACCATTTTCCCTATAAAAGAGGAACAAAAAAAATGCTAAATTGTGGACAAGAGAGAGTACCATCACAAAATCATTTTTGGCAAAAACAATTTATGTTCAAACCAATTACACTCGCTCAAAAAGCTTAAAACAATAATAAGAAATGAAACACTAAAACCACTCTCATTGACAGCCCTGAAATTAATAACCAATGTGCTTGGCAGAAATGCCCCCATCAATACCTCTACGATTATGAAGACAACATATATGCTTCATTCTCTCAGGAATCTCCTTTAAATTTGGACATTCATAGATACCAAGACCTTTAATCAGAGGCATGGCACTTGTGCCTAAATCCCATCTTTCTAGCTTCTCAAAATCATAAAGAATAAGGAAATCTAGTTGACTGAAGCTGTTATCACTGCACATTATTTCTTTTCCTACATAAGCACTAACCAAATCGAGATTCCTTAGGTTTGGCAACATTCCCAAAATAGGCATCGGATCTTCTGTCAGTCTTGAGTCCCTCAGAACCATCATTGTGATGGAATTTGAAAACAGATTAGGCAGTTTCTCTATTCTCCCTAGTAACAACAATTTCTGGAGCTTTTCACAACAATTAACAAATTCAAGGGATGGGAATGATTCATTAACATAACACCGTAATCTGAGAGTGCTAAGGTTTTTCAAGCTGCTAATGTTGTTTAGGGAGTAAGATTTGTTAATATCATCCATGATTAATTCTCGAAGATTGACTAAATCAACAGGGTCAACATCTTTCCACTGATCACAACAGATGCCTTTAAGAACTTGAAGACTAGTGAGTTTGCTTATATGTACCAGAGGTTTTGTATACTGAGCAACTAAATGTCTTAGATTTATCAGGTCAGCTGTCTCGCGGGGTAGTTTGCAAGAGTATGCCCCCTCATTGACAACAAGTGTCTCTAGATTCTTGAAGTTGCCAATGGAAGAGGGAACATCATGGATACCTCTCAAGCTTAAGAACTTGAGGTGGTACAAACTTCCAATGGCATCAGGTACTAGAGACACATTCCCAACATGCATATCCAAGTACAACACATATAGATGTTGGAACACACTCCTGAAGTTTATAAGACTCGTCTTACGGAAATCTCGATCGAAGAACATAGTTGACCTCAACTTTAAGTTAGAAAGATCAAGTGAGAGGTACCTTTCTCCTTGACTATGAATCACATGTCTGATACATAAAGAGGATATGGAGTGGTTGCTTGGATCATAAATGTCAAAGAAGTTTACCTCCAATGCCTTTTGTATCGCAAGATCACGGAGTAAATCATGAACCCTACATTCAGTAACTCTTTCCCAAAATGTAGAATCCACTTGAACCAAGCTTCGTCTTATCAGTTCATTCAAGAAGCCTTCAGCGACATCCTCCATTCTTTCTTCTCCTCTGGGTATAAAACCCTCCGCCATCCACAGCCGTATTATGTTATCAGCCTCGACCACTCGATCTTCTGGAAAAATACCAAAGTAGAGAAAACACTGCTTGAGCGCAGTTGACAAATCATTGTAGCTTAAGGATAGTAT
>NW_006239962.1:16297-29840 GCF_000226075.1 Solanum tuberosum
ACATCATCAATCACCACAAGGTATTTGCATTCTGTTAATAGCTTACGAAGGTGATTTTCTAGATCTATTTCTGCCATCTTTTCCAACAAATCTAGAGTTTCCTTGGCGCAACCTTGGATGGATTTTATGATAGTCTTAAGAAGATCCATTGTGTTGTACTCTTGAGAAACACATATCCAAGCGCGTGTAGGGAAGCTTCAAGCTATGTTAGGACTGGTGTAGAGGTTTCTTGCAAGAGTGGTCTTGCCTAATCCGCCCATGCCATAAATGGAGAGGACGGTTCGACGAGGCTCTGCTTTGAGAAGTTGAGCTAGCAATGTTTGTACAACATCCTGAAGTCCAACAAAAATGTAATCCTGGTCATCCACATATGAGGTAGGTACAACATCCTGAAGTCCAACAAAAATGTAATCCTGATCATCCACATATGAGGTAGTTCTCCTCAATGTTGTAACCTGATTACTTGGCCCTTCTCCAGCATTAGTACTATTGATATTTGTAATACCATAAGTCTCTCGTTTGCGAGAGATATCCATGATTCGTTGCTTGAGTGATTGAATCTCCTCGGCAACATTGTAGAATTTCTTCTCCTTCCTACATATGCAAGCGCAAGCCTTGAGACGACTAGCACTTTTACCAGCCTCAAAGCTATAAGTCTCGAGTATAGCAACAACATCATTAGCAATAGAGTTGATTTCAAATACCCATTGTTGAACTCTTTGATCTCTACTTTGCTTTAGTTCTGCATCTCTGAGGAAAGACTGTATGAAGAGTAACTCATTTCTCAGCCATGTAACTTCATTTCTCAGATTTGTAAGCAGGGAAACTTGTTGTATGAGGAAATCACCCAATTTTTGAACTGCAAATGACACAAAGGCATCAGCCATCTTCAGGAATACTAGTTTTGATTGAGAGGAGGCTGAATATTGGAAAATGGGTGATAGACATAAAAGTAAGGCTCAAATAATGTGTTGAAAGGGTCCACTTATCACTTATATGATTAAGGACAAAAAAACGAAACATGACCATGTGGTTTCTGAATAAAGAACTACGATTGGATAAAAGGACAAAGATGTATTAAAGTTTTTGAAATTTTCCACTAAACAAAAGGTAATTTTTTTTAATTAAAGCATCTTCAACAACCATTATACAACTTGGGGAAAAACACATATAGAGAAAAGTCTTAAAAAATAAAGCAACTTCAACAATCATTAATGCACAACTTGTGGAAAATATATATTGAGAAAAGATTAAAAAAATTGAAGCATCTTCAACAATCATTGCACAACTTGTGGAAATTTTTTTTTTGTTTTTATTTGTTCATAATAATAAAAAAAAAATTCTATTTGCTTGTTACAATGAAATAATTAGGATTCATTAAATTGATTAAAATTATTCCCAATTCTAATTGTGCATATTACATCATATTAATCTAAATTTGATGGAGCGGTATTATTTTTAAAAAAATTCAAACATACCAAATCCATTTTAACAACTCAAGTTTCAACTTATTTGGAAGAACGAGCTAATTAGTCAAAAAAAAATATCGATGAAATTTTTGGAGACTTGCAGCAAAAGCTTCATGATTTTTCATATAAGACACAAAAAACACTTGTTATATTATAAGTGGGAAGCTTCCAAGTTAAAAGTTGGATTACGAAAATATCCCTATAAAGTCATAATAGTATGGACAAAAATATAAATACACATTAATAATTATAATAAATACGATCATTTTCTTTAAATACTATTATTATATATTTATGGACAAAAATATATATACACATTAATTATAATATATACTTTTCCTTAAGTCCGCCAATAATTTCTTAACATTATTGTACACAAATGTAAATTTACTATACAAGTTCATAAAAGCTACTGCACATTTATGGTATGAATACAGAAGGACAATATTTACTATACAAGTGATTCTTAAAAGTTACTGCACATTCATGGTATGAATACAAATGGACTATCACATTTATATTTAATAAGTTTAATAACTCTTGCATTTCCCCCTAATGCATGAAGATAACCACAGAAGCTAGCTAAATAAATTAATATTCCTCCATTATTCATTAATTAATGCACATTATCCTATATCATACAATAGTTTAGTACTATACAATATTTACTATTAAATGTGATTAGCAGATGAAAAACTACAAATGAAACATGAAGAGATATTGTTATCATCAAGGCTCATTATTTCATGAAATTTTAGGACGACATGGAGATGATTAAAAATAATGAGATATTATCATCAGATGATGTTGAAGCAGCAAATAAGGAGCGGTCCAAACTTCTTTCATGCCAATTATACAAACTTTAAGGTTTACCTTTTGCGATAGAGAATATCTTACTAAAACAAGAAATTTTTGCAATGTAAGCTTGAGCTGCTTTTGTTAGTCTTCATCTATTTTGTTTAAGTGGTTTTATTCTATTCTAATATTAATAATGATACTCTTTTCTTTAGATTTTTGAAGTCCTTATGATCTTTATATTATAAATTACGAACCACAAAATTTATATTAATTTTATCTAAATGACATGGTTATTAGTATATTTGTAAAGGCATGTGTTTGATCCTTCAACTTCTATGGTTTGCTTGACTTGAAAGTATAACAAAGGCCATAACAGGTTCATTGTCTTCACTTTATTTATCCATAAGAGAGAAGAAGAATATTGAGGAAGGTGTATGATGCTTATCGTGACCAACGACACTATCCTACGGTATGAGTGTCTACGATCGTCGATAATATAGTAACCCAACCAAGGGTTGGGGTCGTGTCCCAAGGGAGTGGTTTTGAGAATCAATAGCCAATTAGAATTTCATTCGAATTAGTCGTAGTTAAAGATATTTGCGATTAAAAACATGGTAAATCTAAGAGGTGACACGAAAGTGTCAAATATCAATTGGGGGTTTTGTAACAAGTTAAGCAAAAACAGTAAAAATAAAGGGGAACTCAAGTATGGGGACAAGTTCTTGGGGCGTGACCGCAATACATGTTGATACCAAGATGTTGGGTACATGCTTTCGATAGGAAATTTGCAACATAATAGTGACTAGGCTAAGCTTTAAATGGAAATAAGTTCCCTCTCGGGCAACTTACCCCGTTTCAAATGCGTTCCTCTCGGATACCCGTTTGCCGCATGAAGACCAGCCTACGCCTTACCCCACTCACTCTCTCGAGCTGAGTGTTAGGATATAGGACTAGGGCTCACCCTCTCGGGCTGAACCTCATGTCGACCCACTCCTTAGGCCATCAGTCTAGTGGTCTTGGTTTCGCGACCTCCCTCTCGGGCAAGCCGAAACACATGGGTGGTTTTGATTTGCAACTACAAACCCATTAAATTAAACCACAACCACTAGGTGAAATCACCATTAAAATACATCTAACCTATCAGCAAGAAAGACCCAACAATAATATCAACACATATTTGCTAAATCACACCCCAAGAATTGGGGATTTTTAGCCACACATCAAGAAATAAGAAATTATACCTAACATGATAAAGAAATCAACTGGGTATAAGAAATTAAACTTTGAATTAAGAAAAGGAAGAAGAATAGAGAAGACCCACTTCCAACTTGGAGAAGATGAACTCCTTTCTTCAAGTCTCCACAAAACCCTCTCCAAACTTGAGAGAAAAAATATAGAAAGTACTATAGAATAATAATAATTTCACTCTAAAATGTTCCACACTAAAATCTCATGCTCTAACTAGTATTTATAGTTTTCACAGATTGTGCTGCGGAGGATTGTTTGGCGACGTTAGTTGGGATCGCCGATGAACTCGGCGATCCGCCCTTTGGTCAGCTTATCGCCTTCAGCGTCTTGCCTTCAGTATTCTAGCATTCTGGATCATTGGGCGGTAGCGGAACTAATCGGTGACTCGCCGCCTGCTCCTTTCATCGCCTTTTGATCCACTTCCTTCAGGGCTTTGCGTACTGGAACAAAGGGCGGTGCATGTCCTTTCGGCGACTCGCCAAGTTGGACTCGGCGATCCGCATACTTTCCTTTCTTGTTCTTTTCAGCCCTTTTTGCTTCATTTTGCGCCTAAGTGTCCATGCTTATACTAAAACTTCAAATACCTGAACTTTAAGCATTTTAATCAGGTATTGAGATAAAACAGGCATTTAAGGACACTATTTCTATTAAAATAAAGCCCTAGATGAGTCCAATTTGTGGACTCATCAGTGTACAAATCAAATACCAACTATATATGTCTTTACATTAGTAATCAAATTCATCATTTTGTGATTTCCTCTAAATTATTTTTAGCAAGTGTAGTTTTTTTTTTCTTCTCAAAAATTGGGGGTGGGGAAGGGGAAATGGGGGAGAGGATTACAATGTGCAGGGCCGTCTTATCCACTAGGCCACTAAAGTCATCGCTTGGGGCCTCATATTATTGGGGGCCCCTAATTTTAAAAAAAAATACTTATACATATTATTAAAAAAATTGTACTTAAATTTTTTAAGAAAATGTAAGAAGTATAAAAAAAAAAAAAAAAGAACCAAATGACATTAGTTTGCCCACTTTTCTAAGGGAATGGAACATTTTTTGGGAATAATTTCCTTAAGTGGGAAATTGTGTTTCCTTATTTATCTCCTAAAAAAAAATTTGACCCTATATTATTATTTACCTTATACTCATCTTTTTATATTCTGCTTTATTATTTTTATCCTCAATATTGAACTCTCTCCTACAATTTTTATTATTTAATGTTGCTTAAAAGTTACAAAAGAATAAAATTTGCTTTTGGGTGTTTTCTTCAAAATCTCAAGAAGTGCAACAAGCAATACTTATATTGAAGGAACACAACTATATTTCGATATTTTATATCAACTTATCAAATTCGTGAGCCATGTTTTATTATTCTAACTTTATTTTATAGTTTTATCTTGAAAATTTGTTATTGTTTATATTCTTAGTTCATAGGTATATATATTCTTGTTTTAATTATTATCAAGATAAATAATACAAGTAGAAGATAATGATCTAATGGAAATATTCAATCAAATAAAAAGACTTGATTCTTTTTCTAATGCATATATTGCTTATAGAATAATGTTAACAATTCATATAATCATTGCCTTAGTCGAAAGAAGTTTTTCTAAACTAAAATTGATAAATTTTTATCGAAGATCAACAACATCTCAAGAGAGTTTGAATGGATTAGCTATATTATCAATAGAAAAGGAATTACTAAAACAAATTGATTATAAAACAGTAATTAATGACTTTGCATCTAAACATGCTAGAAAAGTATATTTTAAATAAAATTATATATGATGATTTTATTTTTTTAAAAAAGAATTCTATAAAAAAATATTAGGGCCCCTCTTTAATGTTTGGCTTTAGGCCCCCAATCTTGTTGAGTCGGCACTGACAATGTGTAGACTCAAATCCTCTCCAACAAGGTGGAAGTTCAGATAGCCAACCAACTAAGCTACTAAGATTTTCCTTAGCAAGTTCGGTTCACTGCTTTAAACATAGGATATTTTGTATGTAATATTTATTTTGTATACTAAAGCATACTTCTAAATAATATAACCACCACATAGTTTTATTTTGAAAATTACTTATTAGAATAGAGTATGAGATACCTAATTGGTTGTTTCATATTTATTCTATCTATCTATATGTATGTATATTGTTCTAGAAGTAGAAAATAACAAAGTTACAAGTTGAATTACTAAAATAATTTTAAGTTTTTGATAGATATTAATACCTGTAAAAGGGCTATGTTTTATTCAACATGCATTATTCTCTTGGCATTAATGTACATAAACGTCAAGTAAAATGAAAGTTAATGTATATTTATAGGAAATCAATAGCAAATTTATTTTCAATAAGAAGAGTTTTAGATAAATGCTAACGTGTAGAAATTAATATCTTTTTAATAGTAAAGAGTAAATTCATGACAAAGTTAATATAAGACTTTTAGAGACAATTGTTGTAACGACCCAAATCGTCGTTAATTAGGAAAGGCAAAAATCAGTGAAAATTTGGGCCACTATCCCACAGCGGGTTAGATGCCGCTGGTGCGGCAGCGCTACAGCGGGGTAAGTTGCCGCTACAACGGGATAGGCAAGACAGAACGTAATTACGAGAAATCCTATTTTCTCCATCTTCCTAAAATACCTAGAAAAGTCGTAAATTACCCTAGAAACCTCAGAAAAGCTATCCTAGGCTTGGAAAAGAAGGAGAAAGAGTTTTCTAGCATGGGGATGGTGGAATCTTGCAAATTCTTGGTCAAATTCACCGTTTCGAATCCGGAAAAGATGGGAACCAAGTTAAAAACCCCGTGAAGCTGCTTGGCGTCCAGGTAGACTAGGTTTTATGCATTGAGTAGTTGTAAATGAAATCCTTCGGAAGCAAGGAGGCTCACCATAGCTAACTCGAACTCTCAGATGTATCAACGAAGCTCCTGTTGATCTTGAATACCTGTGTCTGCATCATGAGAAGATGTAGGCCAAACGGCTCAGTACGTGGAATGTACGAGCATGCACATGGAATTCTAAAGCATAACATAAGCTTGAAAAGAATTTGAAAGAAACTGAAGAACTTACCTGGCTCAACTTAACTCAACATAACTGAACTCATTTCAATATAAAGCAGTTTAAAACAAGTGCAATATAAAGAAAAGGAAAACTATTTAAAACATGATGTTAACTCATAATCATAATATCATAAAAGACATACCATGCTCCCTCTCAAAGTCTACTTGTGCAATGCATGAATGAAGTCTCATACCCCCATTCATACTAAGCATAACGCCTTGAGGAACCATGCAAATACTGCTGTGGAAGTTTCTCTAACCGACAACCATCACTTAAGAACTATAGTGATGATACATCGCTTTACCTCACGCTGCTGAGGCCCATCCTATACTGTCACGACCCAAAAATAGACGTGATGGCACTCGTCTTAACCCACCTAGACAAGTCAGCCTAAAATTCAACCATTACAATAAAATGCGAAATTTTTTATAACAAACTCAAATATACCCCAAAAATCTGGTTGTCACGTGTACAAGCTTCTAAAGTATTATAATTGAATCAAAAGAAAAATACAAGTCTCATATGACATTGTTTCTAGAGTAGAACAAGATCATAAACAGGAGTAAGAAGTATCGCTGAGAAGATAACCAACTACCTCACAAATCTCCCAGAGGCCTTGGAAAAGAGAGAATAACAAGTACCACAAAAATCCAGGCTCGTAACCTACAAAAATTTGTAGAAGCAAGGGGTGAGTACCAAACCACACGGTACTCAGCAAGTAAACCTCTAAACACGAGCTAAGGGGATAGAATACAAGTACTCCTTACACCCCAACCGAACCTTCACAATTATAATCTGTATAAAACCAGCCCAACCTAACAGTTCACAATTTACAAGCACATATCTCAACAACAACATTCTAACAATCATATATTCTCAACAACAAGCTCAATATTCATCAATTACCACCTCCACAACTACAACCTGCTTAGTACCAGCCCAACATAACAGTTCCCAGTTTACAAAGCACATAGCTCAACACAACACTCTAACAATTTCATATCCTTAACAACAACATTAGTTTCATATCCTCAACAACAACACTTTAACAATTGCATATCTTCAACAACAAGCTCAATATTCATCAGTCACAAGTACCATAAAAAGGCACTCACAAGATCATCAACACACAAGATCAAGTTCACCAATAATAAAGAAGTGCAATGCAATGAAATGCAATGTCAAGTATAGTGATGCATGTCTGACCTAATGATACACACCCGCTGTCTCTCAGTCCGGGACCCATGGGGGACATATCTATCCATGCATCCATCGCGGCGCGCGATACGACCCTCGATAATAGTAACCATCACGGCGCGCGATACGTCCCTCGAAATATAATATCCGTCGCGGCGCGCGACACGTCCCTCGAAATATAGTATCCATCGCGGCGCGCGATACGTCCCTCGAAATATAATATCCGTCGCGGCGCGCGACACGTCCCTCGAAATATAGTATCCATCGCGGCGCGCGATACGTCCCTCGAAATATAATATCCGTCGCGGCGCGCGACACGTCCCTCGAAATATAGTATCCATCGCGGCGCGCGATACGTCCCTCGAAATATAATATCCGTCGCGGCGCGCGACACGTCCCTCGAAATATAGTATCCATCGCGGCGCGCGATACGTCCCTCGAAATATAGTATCCGTCGCGGCGCGCGACACGTCCCTCGAAATATAGTATCCATCGCGGCGCGCGATACGTCCCTCGAAATATAGTATCCGTCGCGGCGCGCGACACGTCCCTCGAAATATAGTATCCATCGCGGCGCGCGATACGTCCCTCGAAATATAGTATCCGTCGCGGTGCGCGACACGTCCCTCGAAATATAGTATCCATCGCGGCGCGCGATACGTCCCTCGAAATATAGTATCCGTCGCGGCGCGCGACAGAACGATACTTAGGCTTGAACTAATAACAGAACGTTGTTTGTGCATTTACACTATAATATACCATCCTTCAATGATTGGATCATCATTGGTCATAATTACTCTATAATTTATCCACTAAAATTTGCCAACAAGTGACCCATAAATGATACTTGCCCATCAGTTGAATAAAACAATATTGGCAGGTATTGAAGATCAAAACTCGTTAATTACCAACATATTTTAATAATAATTCAAAAGGAAAAACACATAGGAAATTCGTATTACCATTTACCTGAGAGTAATCTTTCGATTTCTACGTCGGCTCTCTTTCCACAGGTAATTTCCGTTCTCCTTCTTCTTTTCTTAAGTTATGATCCAAAAATTCTCAACCCTAATAATTTATTCCCCTATATGGTTAAGTGGTATTAAATAAATAAAAACCTAACCCATTAAGCATTAACTAAAATTAGCTATTTAATAATTAACCGTCAATTAATTCACTCTAGTTAAATGGATATTCAAAATTTCCACCAATGACTTTTCGAGTCATTACATATACCTTGCCGTGATATAGGAAGCTAACTCACTAAGTGGATCTACTAGTCTATGCGAAAAGGATTCATCTAAAAAGAATGACCCTTTTCTACCCAAGATGGCTACATGGCTTATGGGGGCTTTGAGTTGTCTGAACTCTCCCCCATATCGGTGCTCAATACTACTCCCAAAAATATACTAGCTCTTATGTTTTAAAAACATACTTCTTTCTGCTGATTTGAGATAATTGATCAATAACTTAGCTCAAGGCTATCTTGGAAATTTCTATTTCCCTTCTTGCCTCATTTAGAAAGCTATTACTCTTTTCTGAAAACTAGCCTGAAAGCTCTTTGGAAATCTCAGTTTCCATTCTTATTTAAATATGAAAACATTTTAAACTCTTTGGGAATACATATTCCCCATATACTTCTTTGAAGAAATGAACTTCAAACCTTTACTCTTTACTCAACTTGATCTTTAAGTCTTAAAACAAAGTTAAAAGCATTTGCAAAAGACTTCTTGAAAAGACTCTAAGAACTTCCTAGACTTGGCTCTTGACTTTCCTTGAATTTGAATTTATGGATTCAAGGTTATGATTCATGTTCATGGATGATTTCTAGATGTTTAGAAGTCATTTAGAGTAGTTAGAATCAATGGAAAGTGTTAGGACACTTTAGAATAACTTAAATAGGTTAAACGATGAAAAATTGGTGAAAAACGCCGATCCGGGAGCGTCCTTGGAGTGCCGCGCCAGGCAACAATTTACTGGGGCTCATTTCTGGCGCACTGCTGGCGCGTCGCCCCAGCCTTCCTGGCGCAACGGGGGGGCGCCGCGCCAGCATTATTCCAGGCAAAACTGACGAACTTTTCCTCTCGTTTTCTGACCTTAAATCGCTTTTAATCGATTTCTTTTCTCAAGTTTTCCTTAGATTCAATTACCCAACCTAAGTACACACTAATCCACTCAAAACAACACTCAAAACAATCACTTTCATCTCAAGAAATCATCAAAACCCCAACAAAACAAGATTTAGAATGAACTTCAAGAACATCTATCAAAAACTTAAATCCTTCAACTTTTGAGAATGAACTTACGCTGAAAATAACATGTTTGGCGTGTGGGTGAACTAACCCAACACTATGAACGCTTACATACCTCTTAGGGATCAAACCTATGGCAACAATCCGCAACAAATCTCAAGAATTTCGACGAACGCTTCGATCCTTTCTCTTTTCTCCTATTCTCTTTTCTTCTTTTCTCTTCTTGAACTCTCAACTAAAATCCTAGGCGTAAACTAGGATTATAAAACTAAACCTAATCATATTAGACCCCTAAAATATTACTAAAAATAAATTAAATATGATTGGGTAAGGAAAATACCAAAATACCCCTCTAAAATCCGGTTTTGACATTCCTTATCTGGACAACCCAACTTCGAATGGACATATCTCACTCATCCGACCTTGAAACTTAGCAAACTCGGCGGAGTGGGAAAGATAATTCAAAGGTCTTTCCTACGGTATCTTGTAGCACATCTAACTCATCCTGTGCTAGGAGTTATGATCATTTCAAGTTGATCCAAAACTCATAACTTAAGCATAACTTGCAAAATTTTGGAATTTGCTATTTCCAATTTAATTCTTTTTGGAACTCAAGGTGCTAAATCTAGTGACCTTAACACTTAAGAAATTTTTAATTCCTTGGTAAAATCTCACTCACTACGAAGAACAGTTCGAGTCTTAGTTCAAAAAATTTCTGGGGTGTTACAATATCTCCCCCTTGGGATTATTCATCCTCGAATGACGCTGGTCTGGGTATGGAATGGTTTACTCTTAGTTTGCGTCTTATGGTATGCTCTTACAATATTCAAGCTTAACCCAAATCCTTAAGTTCAGATTATATACCTCTCTATAAGGAATCTCATCACAAAACTATTACTCTTTACCACCACATACAAGCTTTGTACCTTAACAACTCCATGGACTCCTATACTAACCAACTTCTTCGAATCCAACTAAGGGATCTCATTTAACTATTTCTCATAGTAAAACCTCATCCTCTTATTTTATAACCTTAAATGGAATTACCACATCATAACTATCATGATAAGAACATCAACCTCCTCTTTCTAACATCACTCAATTACTAAAAGGACCTCTAAAAAGATATCCCCCAAACTCTTAGGAATTCATTACCATCTTAATCTCAAACACTTGACTCGATTTCTCATCTTATCATCTCCCCCTTAGGTCTAAAGCTAACACTTGAAATCTATGGACATATTCCATCATCTCTAAATGGTCTACCTCTTCTTTTAATCTAACACTTGGGAGAAGTTTATCTGATGCCTACCAAACTCTCTATAAGCGGTACTAAGACCTTTTTCTAAGATGTTTCCCTTAACCTCTTCTGGTTACATACCCTCTCGGTACACCTCTTAACACTCTTGTGACTTAGCCACACTTCACTGCCCTTATCTAAGGTTAGGGTCTCTCACTTGTACCACTCATATTTTGCATCTTATCACCTCAATTCCTCACCTACTCTATGTCAAGTCTTCTAGATCAAATCTCAAGACTAATATCATCACCCTCGTGTTGCCATTCTTTTGATTATGACACTCATTTCAAATTCAAACTTAATATTTATGACTAAACTCGAATATCAATATGATTGCTCGCTTAGTATACTAACTTACAACTACTAGACACAAATTCAAAAACACTTGTCCACTAGGACCTTATGACAAATAGTCAACCCTCACCTTTTAGTATTCATACTTATAATTTACTATCACATTTTCCTTCACAACTTGAGTACTATTCACTCATTCACTATACATCAATGCCTAATTAGTTCTATAACACTTTGAATATTATGGGCTCTCCTTCAAAATCATAAGCCTAGCTTAGATCTATCACCTCATGAATACTCTTGCTCTTCTATTCAACACTTACATCTGGTCATTACCTACACAATGACACTTCATCACAAACTACTCTCTAGCTACAACACACTCTACCTCTTATGATGGAATCTTCCCAACTCATCACTTCTTCGTCTACCCATAAGGGAAAACTCCTCATTAATAACCTATTGGGTGCATGACTATAATAACATAGCTTGCCTCATCACTATCTCCCTTTACCCATAAGGGAAAACTCCTCATTACTAACTTACTGAGTGCATGACTATAGAAATATAGCTCTTCAAAACATTATCTCCCTTTCTTAAATTTCTAAACCTCTGCATACTTTCCTCTAACTCTGGGCTCTTTCACTATTATTGTTCATGATCTCGTAACTCATGTTACCCTTTTGGGGTGGAAATATTACCCAAGCTCTAAACATACCTCCTCATAAGGATCTCAGTTGAAACAAGGCTTAAGGAAAATAGTACAACTCATTTTAAGCTCAAATGCATGATTCATATGATTATGAGTGCATTCCTCTGAAACTCAACACTTAACTCACTCATGGTATCCTCTCAAGCCCCTCTGAGGTCTCTTGACTTTCTCAAGATTCTTGCTAAGAACAACTCATCGATAAAGGACTGACTCTGTTTTTCAACCACCTCTAGTATGATAAGTAGTCAAATGAATCTGAGAAAGGCAAGAGTATGAATAAATCTCTATGACATAGCTCTATTGCACGATTAAGAGTATGAAAGAAGGGAAACTTTTCTTAAATGTTTGTAGTCCCTCATTTATAGAAGTGGGGCCCTCACAACCATAAACGAGAACCTACTGACACGACTTCATAGACACCTTAGGACACTTAAACTCTGTGCTCTGATACCAAATTTGTCACGACCCGAGTCTACACCCTGGACGTGGCCGACACTCAAGAACCATTGCTGGTCCCCAAGCGAACCCTCATCCTGGCTGACTACAAGCGGAAGACTAACTTAAGCATGCAAAAGCTTAAAACCGAATAAAATTCAATAAACTTAAGTAGAAAGCTTTAATTCAAAAGAAAACACCGAATAAAATAAATTATTCAACTCACCATAAAATAGGCAACTTAAGTCTTTAAAACATTTAATAAAATAAATGATACAGACTTATCAACGAGACTGACTATCTATGAAGCCTCTAACTGATAAAGATGAAAGTCGGGACAAGACCCACGACATCCTAACAACTGATATAACTGAAAGGTAAATGAAATCCTTCGGAAGCAAGGAGGCTTACCATAGCTAACTCGAACTCTCAGATATATCAACGAAGCTCCTGTTGATGATCTTGAATACCTGTGTCTGCATCATGAAAAGATACATGCAAAATGGCTCAGTACGTGGAATGTACGAGAATGTATGTGGAATTTTAAAGCATAACATAAGCTTGAAAAGAATCCGAAAGAAACTGAAGAACTTACCTGGCTCAACTCAACTCAACATAACTGAACTCATTTCAATATAAAGCAATTTAAAACAAGTGCAATATAAAGAAAAAGGAATACTGTTTAAAATAGGATGTTAACTCATAATCATAATATCATAAAAGACATACCATGCTCCCTCTCAAAGTCTACTTGTGCAATGCATGAATGAAGTCTCATACC
>NW_006239963.1:0-18041 GCF_000226075.1 Solanum tuberosum
AGGAGAGGTGATAGCGCCTACGTGTCAGCACCACAATAAATCTCTAATTTTAACTTTTGAAAACTTAACTAATTAAATATAATTAATTTAATATTTTAATCAAAGAAAATAAGTTTCTTTAAGTTGCTTTTTTAAAGGAAACGTTACAGTTTTTTTAGCTAATTAAAATTGTTAGTATTTTTTTAAAAATTCTAACGGATGAAAATCTTATTTAAATAACGAAAAAAATAATGACAAACAATTAATAATAATTAGAAAGAAAAGAGAGTGAATTATACAAGTTAGAATTCTTTTTTTTTTTTTATCTATTCCTCATTCAATAATATATATTTACGAAATGCTTTAATCTCAAAAAGTGAAATTTATTTAACATTTTCTTTAAAACAAATTGATTTATAGAATTTTGAGGATTAATTATATTCCAGTAATTTTTACATCATGTTTCACTAAAGTAAAAGCCCAAATGTGTTGATGAAATGTTAGCACTAATTTAAAATAAGAGTTCACTAGAAGAAGAAACCCATGAAAAGTTTGAAAGTATTATATCCACAAAAATATGTTTGAATAGAGTACGAAAAGTTTGAAAATAATTTTAATTATCTGTAGTGTTTTATTTTTTACAAAAAAACAATTTTTTAAGTTTGCTGATTTTATTATTCAAATACAAATATGTATTATACATTATTTTGTGGTCTTGCATGATTATTATATACCAGTGATTGGATTATATTTTTGACAAAATAAGAAGTTAAATATGTGATGGGATATTATCACTAATTAAAAACAAATCCAGAAGTAGAAGATACATATAAGGATGTTGAACACTACACTCACTTTATGGAAAATTGGCATTACATTTCATGTTGGTAAATCAATTTAAGTAAAGCTTAATCAATGGAATTTTTTGTTTTTAAAAAATCGTTATATCAATTAAATCATGAATAACATATATATTTATTTGACATATATATTAAAATTGATTTAAATTTGCTGAATAAAATGAAAAATTGAATTAAAATTGTTCATAAATAAAATTAAAAGAAATAATATAAAAAAGCGGATAAAAATAAAAATAAATGCAACTGTTTTTACAAAACACATTAAACTTAGTGATATTTGTGAATAAAAAATTATTGCTTTATATACTTATAACTATATTTCTATAAATATTTTAAATTATTTTACATTTAAAAAACATATAAATTAGAATCTAAAAGATTATATTTAAATTTTACATATTCCTAAAAAAACCTAGGAAAAAAACAGAACTTCCTTTTAATAATAATTGACCCACTATTTTATCTTTTTCACTATCTTATATATCTATATCTATATATATATATATATATAATATATATATAATAGGAGAGGTGATAGCACTTAGGTGTCAACATCACAAAAATTATATTTTTTAAATAATTAAAATTATTTAAAAATTTGCTTCATTGTAGTCACTGAAATCTGTGATTTAGTTCTATGGGGACAGTTGTTTTTGGTATGTATGTTAGGAAAATAAACTACTGACACAAACATAGACTCCTAATTATAGTTTAATTGTTACAATGACACAAACATAGAATTTTAAATCTAGTCTAATAGGTAATAATCAGATAATGGTGATTCTTTCAATCAAGTTGTGATATTATTTTATTGTTTGGTGCTAACTAATAAAACTTGATATGTAGCATGTTGATGTGATAATGTATTATCTTCGCAAGTTTTGCAAGTATGGTCATGATAATAGTGCAAGAGTTACTACTACTGACCCTTTTTTCATCAGTTGGGTTGTTCAAATTCATGATGCGTGGGAGGCCAATGACAAAGATGAAAGTCTGATTAGTATACATCATGAGGTTGCACAATATATAAGAGGTGATAGGATTCTTGCTAATACTCCATGGGTGGATGTTGATCATGTATGCATTCTAGTCAATAGTAGTGCTGCATTCCACTGGTTTCTGATTGTTTTTTCCATAAGAAAAAGGTGTTTATACATTTATGATTCTTTAAATGGTTATGGGGTTAAACATACCAATGCAGTAACAAGTTTGGTTCAAAAAATATCTAGAATGATACATTTGTTCCTAGTTGCTACTGATTATTATGCTTTAAGGAAAGAGGTTGATTGGAATACATATGTGCATTATGCTGGAAGGCCAGTTGGTGATCCGTTGGTATATGGTAATCGTGAAAAACATCCCCAACAACGCGACAATTCAACGTAAGTATAATGTGTCTTTTTTGTGGTTGATTATAATATGTATTGTACTAATTATGTTGATTGGGTAATATTTTATAGGGATTGTGGTCTGTATACCTGTGCTTTTGCTGAATATGTGTGCCGTGGAGATAGGAACGTATCTATGTCGGGTTTAAATGCTAAAAATCTTCGGTTGAGATTTGGAGCATTACTGTGGGAATATGGAAAGATGAAAATTGATACTGAATCTGTTAGTGAAGATGAAGCTTCTAAGCAAGGTGGTTGGTCAAATTGGAGGGTCAAGGAGTAAAAAGTGTCATTTCTTAAGACAGAATTTCATGAATGTTTTATGATTTTGAATCTCTTTTGTAATTTTGGATAGTACTTTAGTTGCGTTTATGGTATTGAGTTCGTTGGATATTGTCTTTATTCTATGATTATGCATTTATTTGGTTGTTTTTTTGGTTAAATTTTGTGATAAATTTTTAGTGTGTGTTTGGTTTGTACATGTATGAGTTTGGTATAAATTTAGGCATAAATTGGATTTTATCATTATTGAAAAATTATACTAAATGTTTGTATATGATCGATTGGATTTATTTCAAAGTTGCAGGTTGGTATACATACCAATGTGTTTACCCAGTTTTGTGTTTTTTTTCTTTCATATGTAAACAATTTTTTTTTCTTTAACAGAGTGTGTTTTTTTTTGTTTCAATGTTAACCAAAATTGTAGTCATAAGCCATTTATTGAGATATCAAAGTATCTTACCAAAAATTTAACCATTTAATGATCTTAAAAAAAACAGTCAAAGAAATACCAAAGTATTTTATCAATATTTTAACCATTTAATAAACTTAAAAAAAACAGTCAAAGATTATATACCCTTAAATCAATTTTTAAAATTTATGATTTTATCAGGTTACCATCAATAAATGTAGGAAATATTTTTCATATTATTATTTACACCAATTCACATACTTAAAATACACTAAAATATGTACCATATTTCTATTTACGAGGTTCTAATTATATACCATAGATAGTCAAACTTGTAGTTTTTTACACCACTAATTACACCAAATAATTTATTAATGCACTCATTTTAATATACGTATGTTCATATGTAAGATAATATACCATAATCATTATGACATTTGGTTTTTATATATACCATCATTTATACCAAGCTATGTACCAGTTATAACAAGAGTAAACCAAACTAATATACTAACATTTAATACTTTTCAGTTTATTGTTTTAGGTTAGTGTAAACTGCAAACAGTTGTTTTACTATATACACTATTATTATGATACTTTATTTTTATCATAAATTTGTTCCTATTTACCATAATTTTACCAAGAATTTAGCTTATTTACCATATCAAATCAACAGCAAAATATCATCCAATAAGTTCATTTTTTATCAATATTTCTGGATATGTGACAACACGTAATCCAAAAGAGTTCATGATATCTACTATATACAACCATTTATAACAACTATGTATTCAAAAATATGAATAGATAACAAAAAGTAATCAACTTTGAAATAAGGTAATGAAATTTAAAACAGTACATCTAATAAAAGTAATATAGTTCAACTGTATAACTGCAAAGTAAAAATAACAACAAAAATACCACAAAGCTAATTATCATGAGTTTTTTTTGGGCAAGTCTTCTTGTTATGCCAAACTATACCACATTCACTACAGTTTACTTTCCTCTTCTTCCCCTCTCCTTCGGTGAATCCCTTTTTGCGATCATTTTTGGAGGTCTGCCTGGTTGCTTTCTTGTAATTGGTGGTAATACTACCTCTTCCAAGACATGTGATGGAACATCCCAAGTGCTTTCGCAAGGCAAGGGTTCAATTGGTATTGCATATGTATCTTGATAATTCTTATTACTATAATAAGCTGAACAATAATCATCGCGATGTTTATTCCTATGTCTGATTGCTGCAAGTGCATGACTACAAGGGATCTCATCATGTTGAAATCTGCCACAACTACACATTCGTGTATTCAGACATACTCCTTTTTACTGGTGAATGTGCGCGTGACCATTTCTCATAATTTGCTTTTTGTAGATAAGCACGGTATTTTGGATTAATTTGATCCATCCTTTTCATCAATTCATCAAACTCTTGAACAGTGTAAGCTTTTGCTAAACTGAAGAATAATGTTCTAACCTCTTCTGTATCTCTGTATGTTTTCTTTAGTAAATTGGTCCATAGATGGTATATGCATGCGTAATGTCTGAATTCGGGATAAATAGCTGCAGTAGCATTCCTAATGCTCTTATTTCTATCAGAAACAAAGCACATATCTTCCCTTTCACCGAATGCATTTTTAAAATTCTCAAAGAACCATAACCATGAATCATCATTTTCTGAATCAACTATTCCGTATGCAAGCGGCAAGATGTGACCTATACAACAAATATCTTCAAAATAAATACAACATATATTGATTATATATAAAACAAATCAATCTAGTTGCAGTAATGGTATAAACAGTACCTCCTGGATCTAATGTGCTAGCTATCAACATTGTGCCTTCGTATGTTGATTTTAAATGTGTACCATCCACGACTACTATTGGTCGACAATACTCCCAGCCTCTTATACTTGCATCAAGTGCTGTAAATGAATATAAAAAATGTATTTTCATCTGTTTTTTATAATTCACAATTGTCCCTGGATATGTCTTCTCCAATATATATAGATTATGTTGGAATTTTTCCATATGATTCGGCAGGGTCACCTCTTAACGTCTGGAAAGCTTTTTTTTTACCTCTCCATGCTTGCATGTATGTCAATGAAATACCATGTATCCTTAGCATGTCTGCTTGTATGTCTGTTGGTGTGTAAACGGTCTTCAGATCGACATACTTTTCAACCAACATTGCCCCAAGCACACCACTTGTTGATTGTCGCTTTGATTGAATCCGGTCCTTCAATGGACAAGAATGTGTATCATAGAATTTCCTCACTTTGAATAACTTTGAATTATTCAAACACGAGGATTTAAAAATCCATGAACAGTTTTCTGTAGCACACTTTAGATAGTAACTGCAAAAACTCATGCATATTAATACATGGTAAGTTGTTAAAAATTTATTGATAATTTTTAAAATCAACATATATAATAACTCACCAGGTAGGACTTGATCTTTTTGCAATGAAACAAAACTCTCTTAGAAATGCATATCGCTTCATAACTTCCGATATAGTTTGCTTGTTTATATAAACTTGATCCTCGGCCACCAAATAGTGTTGAGAATTTGAAATTATTTCAGTTCCTTCAGATTCTTCAATATAATCTTCCAAAATTGGATCCATGTTAGTCAAACATAGTGTGTTGGATCCCAAAATATGTTGACGTGTTGTTTGGACATTTGTTTGGTACTCAATGGATTCCATAGCTTTGTCCACACATGTCACACATAAAGGATATTTTGAAAAGAAATCTGAATTGCATCTCTTTTGATCTAAATAAACTTGCACTCCCGTATCGTTATGTATCTTCATTGGTGGAGATAGACCACTCACGAAATACCTTAGTTCCAAATGATAAATTGTTGTGTCCACTCCCAATTGTGAAGATATAGCTGTAAGCAAGCCTTCGTATTTGGTGGTTGGATCATACATAACTGTAATTAAGCATTCGTATTTGGTGGTTGGATCATACATAACTCCTTCAATATTGTAATCCACGTAATTGCTTGTTTAAAATAACCAATTCTTCGTTACTATTAAAAGGAACTTTCAAAATTACTTACTACAATAATCAACTTATTTAGATTTGTTTTTACATTGATTTTCGTTGGTATATAAGCCATTTATTGAAATACCAAAGCATTTTACCAAAATTTTTAACCATTTAATGATCTTAAAAAATAGTCAAGAAATACCAAAGTATTTTATCAATATTTTAACCATGTAATAAACGTAAAAAAATAGTCAAAGATTACATACCCTTAAACCAATTTTTAAAATTTATGATTTTATCAGGTTACCATCAATAAATGTACGAACTATTTTTCACATTATTATTTACACCAATTCACATACTTAAAATACACTAAAATATGTACCATATTTTTATTTATGAGGTTCTACTTATATACCATAGATCGTCAAACTTGTAGTTTTTTACACCACCAATTACACCAAATTATTTATTACTACACTCATTTAATATACGTATGTTCATATGTAAGATAATATAAATTTGACCAAACAATACACCAAAACATGCATCAGGCTATTTGTTTGGTGTCAGTTATTAGCGACAATTATACCAGATCACATACCTAAACAAATACAGAAATACATATTGCAAACTTATTGATATAAAATATTTGCTACCATACCGCACACATCATACCAACTAAACCTAAACTTTAACAAAAAACAAATTTGACACATCAGTGTACAACAAAATCATATGAAGTTGTTGAAATTACACCAAAATTACGACGATCCCGAACATCAACCAAATTGTATGAATTAATTTACACCAAAGTACAAAATAGATATTTGTTAAAAATCAAATTCAACCACGTAATAAAAAATCATGAGAATTATTTTTTATATAATTACCTGATGAGTACCATTGCCCGTTGTGTTGAATTAGAATTGAGAAATTATTGGTATGCATTTTTTTCAATAGTCGTTCTTTGGCCGATTTTTTTAAGTCAGAGAAAGGAGTTATGTTTTGGTAGGAAACCTCTATTTATGGGAGATAATATATAGCATATTTGAATTAAATTAGGGGAAGGTAAAATTATTGGAGAAATTTTATGGGAATTGGGATAAGCATGGCTGATTTTGGAAAATTCTTTTTTTTTTAAATTTAAATTCTACTTTTGAAAAAAAAAGAATTGTTGTATAATTGAAAAAAAAAGTATTGCTATGTTGGTGTAAATACAGTTGTTAATTTGTATACTTAAAAAATCCGCCCATAAAAGAATCCACATTCAATAAGAAACAACTAAGCTGCATGGTCATTTAATTTAAGTTGGTCAGATTCAGAATTTGTTGATAAATAGCTCAATATGGAAATTCACAATGTGTTCACAAGTTTTTCCTTTCATTTTTTAAAAGAAAATAGTATCATTGTATTATCGAACACCATACTCAAAAATCAAAACATGGCATCAGGTGTAGAATTTAGTTAGTTCATTCAAAGTACAAAAGACAAAGGGCGTCTAACTACTACTCGTGAACAAAAATTAATTCAGGAGACTCACATCCATTTTACAATCATGAAAGAACCATAATAGATTTGATTTAAGAGTAATCACAATTTTATATAGGTTCACCTACTTTTTGGCTTGTGAAGGAAGAGCAAATGAATCAAAAATTGGATAACTTCGTCGTTGTCTTGCAAGGTTGGGCAGATCATTAGCTAGTTGACTCTGTTTCTTGTACACCTGCATAATCTGGACTTGACTTCCCATTCCAGCAACATTTTAGCTTTCAGCACAACTGAATACAATGTCCAATGAGGAAGAGCTTCATTTTCATTCTTCTAAACGTAATATATGATGATATGAATGGGAAATCATTAAGCATTAACAGTTTCAAAAAAATATTTTAACATAGTTTAAAAATAAAAACGAACAAACATGCAAGCATTAAAATAGACAAAACAAATACAAAAACATAATACAAATGTTAGGTGAAGGAAAACTTGAATTTGTCCAATCCATTAATGTGAAAAGAGTCAATATATAACTCATTAACCTGCTAATTGAATCAAAACCTACTAATAGTCTTTGGCCAACTGACTCTACACCAATTCTCTCTTTGTAGTACTCTTTTATTTCCAGCATCAAGACAGGTCTTTTTTAGGTGATCCGTACATTGTTTTGCGAGAGATCGATGAATAGTCTTAGCTCTCCATTTGACTTATATCACCCTACAAATCTCGACTTTATTACCCATGGTACGTTGTACCTAAATGTAGTTTTTGCTTAGCTATGAAGCTAATTGTAGTTTAAATGTAAAGGCATTCCTAATTAAGAATGTCCAAAGTTGAAAGAAGAAGATATTGATATATAAATAAGAAAAAGTAAACTTGAAAAAAAAATTGTACATGCATGTATACCACATACAACATAGCGAGACAAAAAATGAATGGGCTTAAGTTTTCAATATCTATATTACTGAAATTGGAAGACCAGAAGAACAAAGGAGCTTCGAGGAGACAATGGTGAAGAAATAGGTAAGCCTAACTACCGCCAATACAAATTGGACTTCTTGATAACTCAACAATCACTTTTGCAATTAGATTGCAAACACTAAATCTACTCCAATATAGTTGCTCTATAAGAAACCTACACAAGCAACCTTCTACAAAGAGCTTTAAGGTCACGGTCACACAACAATAAAAATAAAGCCCATACCTTCCAAAGGTTTGAGTGACACAACAAATATCATGTAACATCTCGCAACTAGAAAGAACTAGAAAGAAGTTTAAAATCTGGAAATAGTTATTTTGGAAAGTATAAGGAAATCTGGAAATTTTCAAATAAGTTAAAGTTGAGTTTTTGGTCAACTTCAAATGGCCATAACTACTAGCTCAGGATGATTTAGGTGTATTTTCAGATATGGTTGGGAAGATCTTGGAATGGTCTTTCCAACACCACCAAGTTTGCGCGATTCTGAGTTCGTATAAGCAAGTTATGCCCTTTGGAAGTTGGGCTGTTGGATTAAGGAAACGTCCAATCCGGGATTTTAAAGGGTAATTTAGTCTTTTCACTACCCTATTATTTTAGTCTGATTTTAGGAGTTTAATAAGGGTCAAGACTGAACTTAGTCAGTTTTAGAAAATTAGAATTTTCACGCTAGGACTAAGGAGAAAGGAGAAGAGAAAAGAGGAAGAAGAAAAGGGCAATTCATCAAGAACGTTGGTGATTTCGCCAACGATTTGCTTCAATAAGGTATGTGAGGCTCTCATAACATTGGGATCGTTCTCCCACGTGCCAAACATACTTATTTCAGTTTGGATTCGTCCTAAAAGCATTTGAACATTGATGATCTTGATACCTATTCTTGAAATCATATATTGTTCTTGAATTTGACTGAGTTGGGAAGTTTCTGAATTTGCTACGTCGCATCATAAGGTCGTTTCGAGTTAGGTTCTTAGGTACATTTGCTAAGTATCTATATCTAAAAGCAATTTAAGAAAAAGAATCGAGTTTGGGTGAATTGGGGCTGGAAAACGAAGAAAAAATTTCGTCGGACGAAATTTGAAGGTGGACGCGCTCTTGGTCCCATATTTTGAAAATTTCTACTTCGCGTCGCGGAGCTGACATGAGGTGTTCTGCCTCAAAAGAAGTTTTCGGAACCAAAATTTAATTATGAATCCGCATCGCGGACCCACCTTCGTATTTTGATTTTCGGTCTTTTCTCATGTTTAGCTATCTAAAATCATTCCTAAACAACATGAGATCTTTCCAGTCACAAAACTTAATCCTTGAATCCATAATTCAATTCAAGGATCAGTTAAGAGTCAAGTCAAGAGCAGTTAAGTTCAAAGTCAAGAGAAGTCAAGATTCAAGTTAAGATAAGTTCTTAAAGTTTATAAAAGTCTTTCACAAATGTTTTAACTTTGTTTTAAGACTTAAGTTTTGAGTTCAGTAAAGAGTAAAATTAAAGTTCTTTTCTTCAAGAAAGTATATGGGGACTATGTATTCCCAAAGAGATTTAAAAAATGTTTTTCACATTTTAAATAAGAGCGGAAACTGAGATTTCCAAAGAGCCTTCGAGCTAGTTTTCAGAAAAGAGTAATAGCTTTCTAAATGAAGCAAGCAGGGAAACTGGAATTTCCAAGATAGCCTTTGAACTAAGATTTTGAGCAATTATCTCAAATCAGCAGAAAGAAATATGTTTTGAAAAAACATAAGAGCCAGTATACTTTTGGGAATAGTATTGAGCACTGAATTGGGGGAGCGTTCAAAGAACCCACATCCCCCATAGAACCATGTAGCCACCATGGTAGAAGAGGTTCATACTTTTTAGATGAATCATTTTCAAATTAGACTAGTGGATCCATTAGGCAGTTCAGGTTCTATACTTTTGGCCGGGTATAGGATGCTCTAGCAGCGTGAGGTCGATTGTTGTATCATCACTATATCTCTTATGTGATGGTTGTTGGTTAGAGAAACTCCCACATAAGTTATTGTATTTTTATATACATCAGTTTATTGTATTTTTTACATACATCTCAGAGTTTTATGTATCTTTGCATAAACACAGAGTTGACAGCATGTTTTTAAACAACTTTTTATTTATATTGCACTTGCCTTAAATTGCTTTATATTGAAATGAGTTTAGTTATGTTGAGTTGAGAAGAGCCAAGGCAAGTGTTTCTCCCTTTCAAGCCTATGTTATTTTAGCATTTCAACTCGCATACTCGTACATTCAATGCACTGATGCCAGTTGGTCTGCATCGTCTTATGATGCAGACACAGGCAACTAGGATCGGCATTTCAGCGCACCGTTGATCCAGTGAGCAGTTCAGAGTTAGTCGGTGAGCCTCCTTGCATTCCGGAGGATCTATTTTCATTGCTTTCTAGTTTAGTCCATTAGGATGTTGTGGGGTTTGTCCCAACATCCATCTCAGTTGTTTTAGAGGCTTCATAGACTGACAGTCAGTTAGTTATTTCAGTTGTCTTTACTTTTCATTGCTTATTTTAAAGACTTGAGTTTGCCTAAATGGCCAGTTGAATGTTCATTTATAACATTCTAGTTTTTTCATAAATATTTATATGATGAGTTAAATATTCCACTGAGTTAAGTAAGCTAGGCCAAGGATTCGCTTGGGGCCAGCAATGGTCTTTGAGTGCCAGTCCCACCCAGGGTGTAGGGTCGGGGCATGGCAAACTTAGTATCAGAGCCCAGAGTTCAAGAGTCCTAGGGAGTCTATGAAGCCGTGTATATAGAGTCCTAGTTATCGGTGAGAAGTGCGCCACATCTATAATTAGAAGACTACAACATTTAGGAACTATCTCACTTCTTTCACACTCTTTTCGTGCGTTAAGAGTTTATCTCTAAACAGTTTCCCTCTAGTTCGTGCTTGCGCATGTTTTCAGATAACCATGCCTCCACGAAGAGCAGTCAGAGGTCGTCCAACTAGGAGGAATGTTGAAGAGCAAGAGTTACCTAATGCACCTGAAGTGCAACCGTAAGGAGAGGTCTCTAATGCTGAGTTTAAAGAGGCTATAATGATGCTTAGCCAAGTTGTGACTAATCAGGTTGGGCAGCAGAGAGGAGCTCGGCAAGAAGAGGCCAACACATCAAGGATTCGTGAGTTCTTGAGGATGAATCCCCCAAGTTTCACTGGTTCGAGCACTGCAGAGGACCCAGAGAATTTCATTGAAGAACTGAAAAAGGTGTTCGATGTGATGCATGTTGTTGATACTGCGAGAGTTGAGCTAGTTGCATATCAGATGAAGAATGTTGCTAGGACCTGGTTTGATCAGTGGAAAGGGGGTAGAGTTGAGGATGCACCACATGCGAGTTGGGCCTGTTTTGAAGAGGCTTTCGTGGGGCGTTTCTTTCCCCGAGAACTGAAATAGGCTAAGGTACGTGAGTTTCTCATACTAAACCAGGATTCTTTGAATGTGCATGAGTATGGGATGAAGTTCACCCAACTGTCTCGCTATACTCCTGAAATGGTGGCCGACATGAGGAGTAGGATGAGTTTATTTGTTGCTGGTTTGGGTCGCCTGTCAAGCAAGGAGGGCCGGGCAGCAATGCTTATTGGGGACATGGACATTTCGAGGTTGATGGTCTATGTGCAGCAGGTAGAGGAAGAGAAGTTGAGGGATAGAGAGGAGTTCAAGAACAAGAGGGCTAAGACAAGGAATGAGTCTGGGCAGCAGAAAAGTAATACCAATAGGTCATCCTTCCAACAGAAACAGAAGGGACCTGCTCCATCATCTGCTAGTGCACCTGCACCTAAGAATAAGAGTGAGTACTATGGCAAAAAGTCCAGAGTTAAACCTACCTATTCACAGGGTAGTGTGGCGCATGGGGGTAGTAAGCCTCCTACCTGCGCCAAGTGTGGTAGGAACCATTCAGGTATTTATCGTGAAGGCTCCACTGGTTGTTTCAAGTGTGGTCAGAGTGGACATTTCATGCGAGAGTGTCCAAAGAACAAGCAGGGAAATGGTAATGGGGGCAACAGAGCCCAGTCTTCTTCAGTTGCTCCACCAGACAGAGCTGCACCTAGAGGAGCTACTTCCGGTACTAGCTGAGGAACAAACTGCTTATATACTATCACTAGTCGCCAAGAGCAAGAGGATTCACCAGATGTTTTCACTGGTATGATTCAAGTCTTTGACTTTACTATTTATGCTTTGCTAGACCCAGGAGCGAGTTTGTCTTTTGTAACTCCTTATGTTGCTATGAATTTTGATGTTATTCCTGAGCAACTTAGTGAACCATTTTAGTGTTTCCACACATGTTGGTGAATCTATTCTAGCAGAGAGAGTCTATCGTAATTGTCCCATTTTCGTCAATCACAAGAGTACCATGGCTGATTTAATTGAGTTAGACATGGTAGACTTTGATGTCATTCTTGGTATGGACTAGCTTCATGCCTGTTATGCCTCAGTTGATTGTAGAACTCGAGTAGTCAAGTTTCAGTTTCCAAATAAGCCAGTCTTAGAGTGGAAAAACAGTTCAGTAGTGCCTAAGGGTCGTTTCATTTCGCACCTTAAGGAAAGAAAGTTAGTTTTTAAGGGGTGTGTCTATCACTTAGTCAGAGTTAATGACTCACGTGTTAAGGTACCTCATATTCAGTCAGTTCCAGTAGTAAAAGAGTTTCCAGAATTCTTTCCTGATGATCATCCTGGAGTCCCTCCTGAGAGAGAGAGATTTTGGTATAGATTTTATTCCAGATACTCGTCCTATCTCTATTCCGCCATAGAGAATGGAACCAACTGAGTTGAAAGAGCAGTTGAAAGATCTTTTAGATAAGGGCTTTATTCGACCAAGTGTCTCACCTTGGGGCGCTCCAGTCTTGCTTGTGAGAAAGAAAGATAGTTCCATTAGGATGTGTATAGATTACCGTCAAATGAACAAGGTTACCATCAAGAATAAGTATCCTCTTCTAAGGATAGATGATTTATTTGATCAACTTCAGGGTGCCACCTGTTTTTCGAAAATTGACCTCAGATCAGGTTACCGTCAGTTGAAAGTTAGGGAATGCGACATTCCAAAGACAACATTTAGGACTAGATATGGCCATTTTGAATTCTTGGTCACGTCCTTTGGGTTGACCAATGCACCACAACGTTCATGGACCTTATGAATAGAGTCTTCAAACCTTATTTAGATATGTTTGTTATCGTCTTCATTGATGACATACTAATCTATTCAAGGAATGAAGAAGATCATGCTAATCATCTCAGAATAGTTCTTCAGACTTTGAAAGATAAAGAGTTGTATGCTAAGTTCTCTAAGTGTGAGTTTTGGCTTGAGTCTGTGACATTCGTAGGTCATATTGTGTCTGGAGAGGGAATTAAAGTTGATACTCAGAAAATTGAGGCAGTGCAAAATTGGCCTAGACCCACATCTCCAACTGATATTAGGAGTTTCTTGGGTTTAGCTGGCTATTATAGAAGGTTTGTAGAGGGGTTCTCGTCTATTTCGTCTCATTTGACGAAGTTGACTAAAAAAACAGTGAAATTTTAATGGTTTGAAGCTTGTGAGAAAAGCTTTCGGGAATTGAAGAAGAGGTTGACTACTGCCTCAATGTTAACCTTACCAGAAGGTACTCAAGGTTTTGTAGTGTATTGTGATGCATCTAGAGTTGGTTTGGGTTGTGTCCTAATGCAGAATGGCAAGGTGATAGCTTATGCCTCCAGACAGTTGAAAGTTCATGAGAAGAACTACCCAACCCATGACCTAGAGTTGGCTACTGTAGTATTCGCTTTGAAGATATGGCGTCATTACTTGTATGGTGTGCATGTTGATGTATTCACTGATCAGAAGAGTCTTCAATATGTGTTCACCCAGAAAGAGCTTAATCTCAGACAAAGGAGGTGGTCAGAATTACTCAAGAATTATGACATGAGTATTCTTTATCAACCAGGTAAGGCTAATGTTGTTGTTGATGCCTTGAGTAAGTTGTCTATAGGTAGTACTGCCCATGTTGATGAAGAAAAGAGAGAATTAGCGAAAGATGTGCATAGACTTGCACGCTTAGGAGTCCGACTGATGGATTCCACAGAAGGAGGAATAGTGGTGACGAATGGGGGTGAATCATCACTAGTGTCAGAGGTAAAGGAAAAACAAGACCAAGACCCCATTTTGCTTGACTTGAAGGCAAATGTTCAAAAGCAGAGAGTATTAGCTTTTGAACAAGGGGGAGATGGTGTGTTAAAATATCAAGGTAGATTGTGCGTACCAATGGTGGATGAACTCCAAGAGAGGATCATGGAGGAAGCTCATAGATCCAGATATTCCATTCATCTGGGTTCCACAAAGATGTATCGCGATTTGAGAGAAGTGTATTAGTGGAATGGCATGAAGAAGGGCATTGCAGAGTTTGTTGCTAAGTGTCCAAATTACCAACAAGTGAAAATAGAGCACCAAAGGCCCGGTGGTTTGTCTCAAAATATAGAACTTCCGGAATGTAAATGGGAGATGATAAATATGGATTTCATCACAGGGTTACCAAGGTCTCGCAGGCAGCATGATTCTATTTGGGTGATTGTCGATAGAATGACGAAATCAACCCACTTTTTACCGGTAAACACTACCCATTCAGCAGAGGATTATGCCAGGTCATAAATTCAGGAGGTGGTAAGATTTCATGGGGTCCCAGTCTCCATTATTTCAGATAGAGGTGCACAATTCTGGAAATCTTTTCAGAAAGGTTTGGGTTCAAGGGTAAACTTGAGTACTGCCTTTCATCCTCAAACAGATGGGCAAGCAGAGCATACTATTCATACGTTAGAAGATATGTTGAGGGCATGTGTGATTGATTTCAAAGGTAATTGGGATGATCACCTACCTTTAATTGAGTTTGTTTACAACAACAGTTACCACTCTAGCATCCAAATGGCTCCATATGAAGCTCTTTATAGGAGAAGATGCACATCTCCTATTGGATGGTTTGAAGTTGGTGAAGCAGGGTTGATAGGACCAGATTTAGTTCACTAAGCTATGGAGAAGGTGAAAGTGTTTCAAGAGAGGTTGAAAACGGCACAGAGTCGTCAAAAATCCTACACTGATGTTAGGAGAAGGCCGTTAGAGTTCGAAGTAGATGATTGGGTATATCTAAAAATTTCACCATGAAGGGTGTTATGAGCTTTGGTAAGAAAGGGAAACTTAGCCTCTGGTATATTGGGCCTTATCGAATATCCAAAAGGATGGGCAATGTAGCTTATAAGTTGGAACTACCACAAGAGCTAACATCGGTTTATCCGGTGTTTCACATCTCCATGTTGAAGAAGTGCATGGGCGATCCTTCATTAATCATACCAACTGAAAATATTGCGATCAAGGATAGCTTATCTTATGAGGAGATTCATGTTCAGATTTTAGATCGCCAAGTTCGCAAGTTGAGAACAAAAGAGGTAGTATCAGTCAAGGTCCTTTGGAGGAACCAATTTGTTGAAGAGGCTACCTGGGAAGCTGAAGAGGACATGAAGAAGAGATATCCACATCTCTTAGAATCCGGAGAAAATGCAGACAAAGGTACTAATTTTCTCCTTAGTACTATCTAAATTATGAGTAAGCATGTTATTTGTTGCAATTGGTTGTTGGGTGTTTGAATTTGATGTCACTACCCTTAGCTTAGTAAGAGAAAATCTCATTCGAGGAAGAATGTTCCCAAGGTGGAGATATTGTAACATCTCGCTACTAGAAAAAAGTTTAAAATCTGGAAATAGTTATTTTGGAAAGTATAAGGAAATCTGGAAATTTTCAAATAAGTTAAAGTTGAGTTTTTGGTCAACTTCAGACGGCCATAACTACTAGCTCAGGATGATTTAGGTGTAGTTCCAGATATGGTTGGGAATATCTTGGAATGGTCTTTCCAACGCCGCCAAGTTTGCGCGATTCCGAGTTTGTATGAGCAAGTTATGCCTTTTGGAAGTTGGGCTGTTGGATTAAGGAAATGTCCAATCCGGGATTTTAAAGGGTATTTTAGTCTTTTCACTACCCTATTATTTTAGTCCAATTTTAGGAGTTTAATAAGGGTCAAGACTAAACTTATTCAGTTTTAGAAAATCAGAATTTTCACGCTAGGGCTAAGGAGAAAGGAGAAGAGAAAAGAGGAAGAAGAAAAGGGCAATTTCATCAAGAACGTTGGTGTTTTCGCTAAGGATTTGCTTCAATCAGGTATGTGAGGCTCTCATAACGTTGGGATCGTTCTCCCACGTGCCAAACATACTTATTTCAGTTTGGATTCGTCCTAAAAGCATTTGAATATTGATGATCTTGATACCTATTCTTGTAATCATATATTGTTCTTCAATTTGACTGAGTTGGGAAGTTTCTAAATTCGTTACGTCGTATCATAAGGTCGTTTCGAGTTAGGTTCTTAGATACATTTGCTAGGTATCTATATCTAAAAGTAATTTAAGAAAAAGAACCGAGTTTGGGTGAATTGGGGCTAGAAAGCGAAGAAAAAATTTCGTCGGACGAAATTTGAAGGTGGTCGCATGTCGCGCTCTTGGTCCCAGATTTTGAAAATCTCTGCTTCGCTTCGCAGAGCTGACACGAAGTGTTCTGCCTCAAAAGATGTTTTTGGAACCAAAAGTTAATTATGAATCCGTGTTGCGGACCCACCTTCGTATTTTGATTTTCGGTCTTTTCTCATGTTTAGCTATCTAAAATCATTCCTAAACAACATGAGATCTTTCTAGTCAACAAAACTTAATCCTTGAATCCATAATTCAATTCAAGAATCAATTAAGAGTCAAGTCAAGAGCAGTTAAGGTCAAAGTCAAGAGAAGACTAGAGAATTCAAGAATCAAGTTAAGATAAGTTTTTAAAGTTTATAAAAGTCTTTCACAAATGTTTTAACTTTGTTTTTAAGACTTATGTTTTGAGTTCAGTAAAGAGTAAAATTGAAGTTCTTTTATTCAAGGAAGTATATGGGGACTATGTATTCCCAAAGAGATTTAAAAAATGTTTTTCACATTTTAAATAAGAGCGAAAACTGAAATTTCCAAAGAGCCTTCGGGCTAGTTTTCAGAAAAGAATAATAGCTTTCTAAATGAAGCAAGCAGGGAAACTGAGATTTCCAAGATAGCCTTTGAGCTAAGTTTTTGAGCAATTATCGCAAATCACAGAAAGAAATATGTTTTAAAAAAACATAAGAGCCAGTTACATTTTTGGGAGTAGTATTGAGCACCGAATTGGGGGAGCGTTCAAAGAACCCACATCCCCATAGAACCATGTAGCCACCATAGATAGAAGAGGTTCATACTTTTTAGATGAATCCTTTTCAAATTAGACTAGTGGATCCATTAGGCAGTTCAGGTTCTATACTTTTGGCCGGGTATAGGATGCTCTGGCAGTGTGAGGTCGATCGATGTATCATCACTATAGCTCTTATGTGATGGTTGTCGGTTAGAAAAACTCCCCCAGAAGTTATTGTATTTTTATATACATTAGTTTATTGTATTTTTACATACATCTCAAAGTTTTATGTATCTTTGCATACACAGAGAGTTGACAGCATGTTTTTAAACAACTTTTTCTTTATATTGCACTTGTTTTAAATTGTTTTATAATGAAATGAGTTCAGTTAAGTATTCATGAGTTGAGAAGAGCCAAGGTAAGTGTTTCTTTCAGATTCCTTTTCAAGC